>NW_007231664.1:32058-32811 GCF_000164805.1 Carlito syrichta | reverse complement strand
CCAGCAATTCCCCTATTGAGAATATACCTGGAGGAACTCAAATCATTCTACAAAAAAATACCTGCACATGTATGTTTGTTGCAGTTCTATTCACAATAACCAAAACATAGAACCAACCATGTTGCCCATCAGAGCTGGACTGGATTTTTAAAATGTGGTATATATACACCATGGAATATTGTGCAGCCGTTAAGAAGGACAAACAGACCAGGTTCGATGGCTCAGCCTGTAATTCCAGCACTTTGGGAGGCCAAGTAGAGTGGATTGCCTAAACCCACGGGTTCGATACCAGCCCGGGCAACTTGGCGAGACCTCGTCTCTACAATAAATCAGAAATTAGCCAGGCATGGTAGGTGCGCCTGTGTTCCAGCTACTTGGAAGGCTGTGGCAGAAGGATCACCAATGCTCAGCAGGTTGATGCTGGGGTGCAGTCCAGCCTGGGCAACAGAGTGAGACTTCAACTCCAAATAAAAAAGGACAAACATATGAACTTCGCAGCAACTTTGATGGATTTAGAGTCGATCATACTCAGTCATCTATCACAGAAACAAAGAACAGAGTACCTTATGTTCTCACTCATAAGCGGACCTTGAACAATTATAATATTGTAAGAAAGGGATTGGCAGTAGTGGGAAACTGTCAGGGGAGGGGTGGGGCATTGGCAGTTGAAGGAAACTACTAGGGGAGGGAGGGGCATACCTCATCAACAAGGGTACCTGCATAATCAACATTTGTATGCCTAACCCTGAATTG
>NW_007231664.1:31076-31640 GCF_000164805.1 Carlito syrichta | reverse complement strand
TGTGTGTGTGTGTGTGTGTGTGTGTGTGTGTGTGTGTGTGTGTGTGTGTGAAAACATAGTAATACACATACAGAAATCCATAGCTTTGGTTTTTTGTTTTTTATGGTAATAAGATTTTATTTGTTTATTGCTCTGTAACTTGCTTTGTTTATTTAATAGTATGTTTGTAGACTGTTCCATGTCAATATATTTATCTCAATCATTTATTTTTTAACCCCTAAGTAGCATTTCATATGTTTTTTTACATTCCCTGCCTCTATAAAGTCATTAATCCTCCCAATTTGGAGTAGTACCTTCTCAGAAAAACCTTCCACACACATTTTCAGTTGAGCTCTTGATTATGTGTCCCTATTTTCCATTTTAAACATTTATCCATGTATGTATTTATTCCATAAATATTTACAAGCACATACTACATATCAGGTATTCTTCCAGACCCTGAGGAATCATTTTAAATGTTTTTTTTTTAATGTTCTTTTTTTTTTGAGTTGGAGTCTCACTCTGTCACCCAGACTGGAGTGCAGTGGCTGCTCCCAGCCACCGCAGCCTCAACTTGCTGGGCTC
>NW_007231664.1:0-31056 GCF_000164805.1 Carlito syrichta | reverse complement strand
CCACTCACCTCAGCCTCCCAAAGGCGCGGGATTACAGGCTGAGCCACCGAACCCGGCCATTTTAAATGTTTTAACTTAAAAAAATTTTTTTTCAGTTGGGGCCTCACTGTGTCACCCAGGCTGGAGTGCTGTGGCACGATCATGGCTCATAAACATGGCTCATGGCTTGATCTCCTAAGCTCAGGCCATTCTTTCACCTCAGCCTCCTGAGTAGCTGGGACTATAGGTATGCACCACCATGTCCAACTAGTTTATTTTTTATTTTTTATTTTTATAGAGATGAGATCTCACTCTGTTGCCTAGGCTGGTCTCAAACTCCCAGGCTCGAGCAATCCTTTCACTCAAGTCTCCCAAAGTACTGGAATTCTAGGAATGAGCCACCATGCCCAGGCAGACTGAGAAATCAATAGGTTTTGTTTTGTTTTGTTTTTAAATTCCTGCTTATATAGAGCTTACTTCCAAGTAGGAGAAACAGATGATTAATAGAATTAATAAGTGAAATATAAAGCCGGGCTCGGTGGCTCAGCCTGTAATCTCGCGCCTTTGGGAGGCTGAGGTGAGTGGATTGCCTGAGCCCGCGGGTTCGAGACCCACCTGGGCAGCGAGACCTCACCTCTACAATAAATAAAAAAATCAGCCAGGCGTGGTAGCGTGCACCCATAGTTCCAGCTACTTAGAAGGCTGAGGCGGAAGGATTGCCAGAGCCCAGCAGGTCGAGGCTGCGGTGGCCGGAAGTGGCCACTGCACTCCAGTCTGGGCAATCGTGAGACTCCAACTCAAAAAATAATAATAATAAGTGAAATATAATAGGAAGCAAGAAAGAAAAATATGAAATGACAGATCGTAGGGGTTGAAATTTTAGGTCGGATGGTTGTACATAGCCTCAATAAGAAAGTGCCTTCTGAGAAAGATCCTTAAGAAATGAGGGTGCTAGCCATGAGAATATCTGAAGGGAGAACATTCTGGACAGAGGAAATAGCATGTGCAAAGGTCCTTAGGTGAGTACATGCCTGGTGAACATGGGGAAAATAAAATATAGCAGGAAGTTTAATATGGCAGAAGCAGAATGAATGAGCAAAATAGTAGTGAGAGAGGAAGTTAAAAAGAGAACGAGAACCACACATGTGGGGGCCTGTGGATTACATTGAGGACTTTGGTTTTTCCTCCAAGTGAGATAGAAGATATAGGAGGATATTTAGCAGAAGAGTGATGTGATCTGATTTCTTTTTAACAAAATCATTCTGGCTGCTTTGTTGACAATAGATCGTAGGAGCAGAAGTACAAAGGTAGAAGCGATTAGCGATTAGGAAACTGTGATCACAATCCAAGTGAGATGTGATGGTGGCCAAGAACAGAGGAGTAGCCCTGGAGGCAGTAAGAAATGGATGCTATAAAAAGCCCAGAAGAGGGGAAAGCTACTTTTGGAGATGCTGGCACACTGATCATTAGGTATCTCCCTCTCGTTTCAAAAAAGTTGAAAATGTGTTACAAGTAGAATCTTCAGATCTCAGGAAAAGGCCAAGGTCAGCCTAGAAAATAAATCTTAGTGTCTAAGATCACATATTATGTGAAACAAACACCATTAAGATAAGGGTTTATTAGTTATTTTAAGATCAAGGCCGTGTCCCCATTAAATGTCATCTTAGAAGGTTAGTTGTAAGTCCTATTGTAAAACTAGTTAAACTGGGAGAAGAAAATAACATTTCTCTTTACAACTGCTCTAAGAAAGTGTCCAATCAAACAAGCCTGAGTCTAGGCTAATGAAAAAAGGAAGTTCTCAAGGAGCAGAGATTTTTGGCAACAGGCACAAGGTGAGTGAGGACAGGCTCTAAGGAAACAACCAGCTGTAATCACGCCAGGCTCTTGACTAGCCCCAAGATATTCAGCGGACTGGGAGCCAGCCACTCAAGACTCTTCTTAACTTCCTTATTCTCTCAATGGAGGCCACATAACCAGCTTTTCTCTGCTCCTGAAAGAGAAGCATTTCTCGTCTCTTTCTCCCTACAAATCCCAGAAAGTTAAGAAGGGTCCTCCTGAGCTGAAATGCCTTCCCAGAGGTGTAGTGCCAGGGATAAGTTCTAAGTCAATGTCTCAGGAACATTGGGACAGGGAGGTGGAGGCGGGGAAATGAGGGAATCTGAAACCCAGAAAGCTATGTGATTTTGCTAGAGATTTATCTATCTTTAGATCATAATTATGCTGGCTATGCAAACTGGACTTATTATATGCTAATGTATAGAAGATCATTCTCCCTTCAATGAGCAGCACAATGAGGTTGAAAGATGTTGGGACAATTATTATTTAATTCCTGGCTCCAAGGAAAGGGAGAAGCCCAAGATATGTTACAATCTTTGAGAGAAACAAATTATACCGCTAATACAATTATATTGATTAGATTCATCTGATGACAAATGGTAGAAACATGACTCAAACTAACTCACAGAAAGAAGGTATTGGCTCATCTAACTGTGAAGCCTTAGTACAGACATGGATGTAGAAGACATTCCCATGTAGGACATAGCAGATTCCAGGGGCTCGAATAACATCAACTGCCTTTCTTTCTCTGTCACTCAGTTCTATTTCCAATATGTATTGGCCTCATTTTCATTTCCCTCCCATGCAGTTGGAGAGATGACAACCAGAAGACCCATGTGTGCATCCATCTTTCTTACAATTTGTGATTCCAATATAGGAGGATGCATAGTCTCCAAACTTTCATCAGAAATATCCAAGGAGGACTCTGGCCCATTTTGGTTGAGTATCTTATTCCCACACCAGTCACTGCAGTTAGAGAGATGGTTATGTTTGCCAGAACTGAATTATATACTCCTTCTTGGGCTCAGGAAGCAGGGGCAGCCACACACAAAATCACATAGAAAGCAAGAGAAATGATTCCCCAGAGAAAGCAGAATTGGGGAGGTAAAATATATGTCCACTATAACCATGTTTCTTGATTCTAGGAAGAACATATCTTCTTTGAATACCCACATTTTTGTGTTTCCAAACAATATACACATACATTTTATGTAGTAGCATCACTTTTTTCAATGAATATTTTTAACGTTTTTTAATTGAAGGGTAATATGCATACAGAACACACAGAAAAGTGCACATTTCATCATTGTGCAGCTTGATGCATTATGTGGTAGTACAACACTTCTTCTCATAAGGTTGAAAAGTGTTTCTTATGTTCTAAAACAGCTGTACAGTTTAGCCTAAAGGAGATGATAGTTAGGTAGAAATGTATTGAGGACATATTCAAGAATGTAGGGTAGAGGGGAGGCAGAGTGGAGACCAAATATCTGCACCTCATCGACTATCAAATTTCAAAGGTAAGCAGACCCTGTAACTTACCAACCATGGTTTTCAGCCAGCTGTTTCTATCTTTGGGTCTAGCTCATGCATAATAAGTCTTGGTCACCAAATATTTATTGAGATGAACCATTGGCTTAGAAAGAGAGAAGCTGATTTTCTACAGGTATATAGAAAGATGCTACCAATAAGTTAAGTCCCCTGTTCTGATGTCCAGCTTACATACCTAGAAAACAGCAGTCTCCCTTTATGTACAGTTTTGCTTTTCATGGTCCAAAACTATTACATGAAAAATTCCAGAAATCGACAATTCATAAATTCTCAATCACAGACTGCTTTAAGTAGCAGAATGAAATCTCTTACTGCCTCACTCCATCCTTCCTGGGACATGAATCATGCTTTTGTCTGGTGTTTTCGTGACGTATACTTACCTGTCCAGTAGTCATTGACATCGTCTACTCCTGACATCTAACAACTGACATCATCATGGCTCCATGATCCAAGATCACCCAAAGCAGATGATCCTCCTTCTGACGTATCATCAGAAGGACAATAGTAGCCTAATGCTGCATCTCAATACCCATGCGATTCACTTCACTTTGTCCTTTCACATCGGCATTTTATCATCTCACATCATTCCAAGAAGAATGATGAGTACAGTACAATAAGATATTTTGAGAGAGATCACATTCATATAACTTTTATTACAGTGTATTGGTATAATTATTCTATTATTTTTGCTGTTAATCTCATAGTGTGCTTAATCTAGAAGTTAAACTTTATAATTGATACGTACATATAAGAAAAAATATATAGTATATATAGGGCTCAATACTATCTGCAATTTCAGGGATCCCCTGAGGATGTTAGAATATACCTCCTGGCCAGGCTTGGTGGTTCAGCCTATAATCCCAGCACTTTGGGAGGCTGAGGCTAGTGGATTGCCTGAACGTGCGGGTTCGAGACCAGCCCAGAGCAACTTGGCAAGACCTCGTCTCTACAATAAATAAAAAAATGAGCCGGGCACGCTACCACGTGCCTGTAGTTACAGCAACTTGGAAGGCTGAGGTGGAAGGATCACAGGAGCCCAGGCAAGTCAGTGCTGGGGCGTCAGTGAGTATGCCACTGCACTCCAGTCTGGATGTCGGAGGGAGACGCCAACTCAAAAAGAAAGAAAGAAAGAAAGAAAGAAAGAAAGAAAGAAAGAAAGAAAGAAAGAAAGAAAGAAAGAAAGAAAGAAAGAAAGAAAGAAAGAAAGAATATACCTCCTGCAGATTAGGAGAGGGTACACAGATTATTAGGCAGACCTATCCGGCCCTTTTACTATAGCTAGGGACTCAGGAGGGCTTTCTACTTGTTAGCCCAGTATTGTGGATATCTCAGTGTTGTGGATATCTCTCTTTTTCCCACCTCAGTGTTGTGGATCTCTCTCCCTTTTTTTTTTTTTTTTTTGAGTTGGAGTCTCACTCCATCGCCCAGGCTAGAGTGCAGTGGCATACTCACAGTCACCCCAGCATCAACCTGCTGGGCTCTGGCAATCCTTCTGCTTCAGCCCTCCAAGTAGCCGGAACTACAGACATGTGCTACCACACCTGGCTATTTTATTTATTTGTTTGTTTGTTTGTCTGTTTTAGAGATGAGGTTTCACCAAGTTGCCCGAGCTGGTCTCGAACCCATGGCTCAGGCAATCCACCCACCTCGGCCTCCCAAAGTGCTGGGATTACAGGCTGAGCCACTGAATCTGGCCAGATATATCACTTATGCCACTCTGTGTCTACTTGTTACCCTCTCTCTGCCTCAAGACTGACCTGTATCTATGACATCAGCAGAGAATTCTGTTTTCTGGCAGTCAACTGGTTTAGCCAATGAAGAACATGCATAGGAGATTAGGAATGTGAAGTCTGGGTGTTAATCCCCTAAATTTTTCCTGCAGGGTTGCAGTGCATATAATGGACTAAATGCCATCTGTTAATTAACTCTTGACTAGATGAGCTATATTTCCCAGTCCTCAAAGTCCCTGACTTCATATTTCTCTCTTTTTCCCACTGTTTCTCATTTTTTCAGCTTGTCCTACCTATTTCAGTTTTAGGAATCATAAGTCTCTTCCCTTGTGTTTGAAGTCACTCTTCAAATTCTTTTGGCTTAAGTTTTCAAGCTCAGATTTCAGAATGTCTTTTCTTGTTCTAATATCTGGACTTTGGATATGTGTTGTTGTTGTTGCTGTTGTTGTTGTTGAATGGTATATAACTGAAGGTAGACAAATTCCCTTTAATAATCTCTTATAAAGGACATCTCATACAATGATTCTCACAACCCAAGAGTCTTCCCTCAACCTCCTATCTCACCCATTTCACTAAGATCCCAAAGTCTTCTGTATCCAGCAAGGTATATATTATCTCTGATGTACTTTTAGAAAGCAAATGCTGATTATATGTATTTCTGATACCAAGACAAACAACATCTCTGACACCAGCAACAGTTATAATAGGGTTCATTTCTACCCAATGAATTTAATTGGCTATATTTCTAGAGTGCCAACATCAGCAGTGCTTCACTGGTTCATCAATGACTGTTATTCCATTTGCCAAACGAAGAGGAGGGCATAAATTCACAGTAATAAAGATATACAGTGGGTAAATAGTCTCTAGCATACATGACTGCTAGACTGAAGAATGAGCTTGCAGTGAAAGTATTATACTGGAAACTTGTTCTTGTACAGTTCAAAATGGATGGAATTTAATAAATAGAATCAGGGTCCTTCATGGAGCCCTTATTCAGCTTTTAAGCATCCATAGACTTCATCAAAAGGTATCTTTGCTTAGGTGACTGCTCTTCAGAGACTGAAGTGAATAATTATACAGTAGTTAAAACAATAATTCATGGCACCAGAAAGACTCAGACTTGAATACTTTCTCTGCTCCTCACTAGTTGGTTTACCTTAGTCTTGACACTTAACCTTTTTAAGTACACATGTTTTCTTCTATTGAATCTAATTCTATATACCAAGGTACAAGGCTGTTAGGGTCATTAATTAGATAAACTTTGAAAAGCAGTTAGCATAGTGCCAGACACAAAATAAGCACTCAAGAAATACTTGCATTTTGATGGTGGTGATGAGGAATTATTATCATCATTTGTAAGACTGAAGGGTATTTTACATCCTTTTTTTTCTCAAATAAATTTCCTCTACTCCTCAACATTTAAGCAACAAAAGAACCATATCTCTAAATACCCAAGTTCACCATGACCTTATCTTTCCTAAAGTTCACTCCTGGCTTCCTAGTTAACAAGGTAAGGCTGAAACTCCCTAAGACAGCATACAAGGCATTCACAATCTGTCCCTGTCTCACCTCTTCAGTCTCATATCTGACTTCCTATCCTATATGTCTTACTGCAGCCATAGCAATCCCCACCCAATCATAAAGGCATACCTTATATATATACATTTCCCTTTATCTAGAATGTTCCTATGGAACCCTAAGGGCTTTTAGTCAAAGGTCACCTTAATGGCTCATATTTATTAAATGTGCACTGTATGTCCAACACTGTGATAATCAACAACTCTATGATGTAGTACTATTATTAGGCATAAGAAGGAATCTAAGGCTTGGCAAAATGGAACATGACAAAGTGATATACATCCAAGGATACGAGTCTAGGAAGTGTCAAAGTTGAAATTCAAGGCACTGGAGCCCTAAAGTAGTTGTAGTGGTCTCATATTGCTACTATGGCAAAGAACCACAAATTTATAGCATAAAACAGCACAGACTTATTATCTTACAGTTCTGAAAGTCAAAAGTCCAAAATGAATTTGACTGAGCTGTAACCAAAGTGTCAGCAAGGCTGCATTCCTTCTGGAGTTCGAGGGAAGAATCTATTTCCTTGACTTTTCCAGCTTCTAGAGACTGACTACATTCTTGCCTCAAGATCTTTTCCTCTGCCTTCAAAGTCAACAGCAGTGCATCTCAAATACTTCTCTCTTCTTCCCCCCTTCTCCTTTTCTCTCCCTCTCCCTCCTTCTTTCTCTTCCTCTCCTGACTCCACTTCCATCATTATATCTTCTCTCTGATTTTGATCTTCTTGCCTTCCTTTTATGGGGGTGCTCATTATTACATAGGGCCTGTCTAGATAATTCTGGATATTTCCAAGATTCTTAATGTATTCACATCTACAAGGTCTCTTTTGCCATGTAGCATAGCATATTCATACATTCCCTGGATTAGGATATAGACGCCTTTGAGGAGCCTACCACAGTAGTTCTCTTAACTTCCATTTTATTTTGTCAACTTTCTCTGGGAAAGTTGCCTTCTCTGACTTTTCCGTGCATATTTCCATGGATGGGTAGCTACTCCTTTCCTTGGGTTCCTCCCATAACCCTTTATTCATCCTTCTCCTTTTGTCCTTACCATATTGAACTAAAATTAGTTCTTCACATTTCTGATTCCCTCAACTGAATGACAGCTTCTGTAGAGCAAAATTCCTCAGCACCCAGCTCAAACCATGTGTACATAGGGAATTTTCATTGAAAGTGGGGTAGACGGTGGATAGATGAAAGGATGAAATATTTGAAAATCATTGATATTCCTATTCAAGATGCTGGCCTTCATAGTCATTTTAAACATTAATTTCAATTAAAAGTTGTTTCCACTGAAATACCACCTAACTCCAGTCAGAATGGCAATTATCAACAACTCAAAAAATAACAGCTGCTGGAGAGGGTGTGGAGAAAAGGGAACACTTCTACACTGTTGGTGGGAGTGTAAACTAGTGCAACCTCTGTGGAAAGCAGTGTGGCGATTCCTAAAAGCTTTAAATATCAACCTCCCATATGACCCCGCAATCCCTCTACTGGAAATATATCCGGAAGAACTCAAATCACTCTATAATAAAGATACCTGCACACGTATGTTTATCGCAGCATTGTTCACAATAGCAAGAACCTGGAAGCAACCATGCTGCCCATCAAAAGAGGACTGGATTTAAAAAATGTGGTACATATACATGATGGAATACTATGCAGCCATAAAAAAGAACAAAATCATGAATTTCACAGCAACCTGGATGGAACTAGAGTCTATAATACTGAGTGACCTCTCACAAAAACAAAGGCCCAAGTATCACATATTCTCACTCATATAATGGACCTTGAACATCCAACCTAATACTATAACAAAATGACTGACAGTAGTGGGAAACTATGGCGGGGGGAGATAGGATTAACGGTATCAAATATCTGTCTGGGGATGGGGAAGCACCTCTTATCAATAGGGTGCCTGAATGAAACGTATTTGTATACCTAACCCTTAACTGTATCCCACAACATCATAATAAAAAGTTGTTTACGAAATTTATACATATCAAGAGTAAATACATCCTGCAAGAGGTGAGAGTGCCTCTTCCTGTTGATGCTTGAGTTCTTTAGTCATACAAGATTAGAGTGCTATCTGCTTCCCAAATGCCAGGCTCCAGCAGCATAGAGATTAATTACATTCTTGTCACTGTGGAACTGACAGTTATAAGGGCAGACATATATGAACCTAACAACTGGGAAGCAGTAAGAGATGCTGCTTTTACATCTTGAAGAGTCACTTGCCAAGTATTGTGGGAAGGCCAAAGAGTCTTTGCAAAACCATGCATGAGAAAGAAAGACACACATACACACACAGTGTGGAGGAGGGGGACAAGGAGTAGGGGGCAGAGAGAGAGAGATGGTTTGTTAGTGCCTCTGAGGAGGTGGTATCACTTAGTGATTAAGGACACTCATTAGAAAGCCAGAGACTTGGGATTAAGCCCCATCTCTACCACACATAGATCATGTGGTATTGTTTAAATGACCTAATTCAATCTTCTAAAACACTTCCCCCTAAAAATGGGAACAATGAACACATCTATCCTATTGGGATTAGTGAGAATTAGAGGAAAAAATATTTACAAAGAGCTTAACATAAGGTCTAGCATATTCTTTGCACCCACAAAATGCTAACTACAATTATCATTTAGGGCAACACTTTGCCTTTTCTAGATGGCAGCAACAACTCATCACTCAATGTAACATAATAGTAATACTTCAAAGTGTTGACTGAGGTACTGCTTACTACCTCTCAGTGCAGCTGCTGACTATCAATCTTTGGCAGCCAAATGGATGAACACCCATTGCAGAAGAGACAGCCCACTGCTAAGAACAAAGGTAACATCCATAGCCTCCAAATGGAGGAGTGAGCAAGAAAAGATGTGTTCTTTCTGCCCCAAGATTCTATAAAAGATCCTCTCAGCAGCAGATGGAAAAAAGAATATAGATGAGAAGAGAGAAAAGACAGTGCAGGAACTACTTGCTCTGTCTTCCCACACTGGAATAAATTCTGGTGATGAGGAGTAAAAATTTTTCACAAGTTACTTTAGTTTGGGAATTTCAGAGTAGAGAGCGTTGGCACCCTATTTTGTTTCAGACTCTGATCATTAGTAGTCTTATAGAGCTGGGAGTAAGGTGTTAGGAAAAAACAGTAGTTCCACGTCCTCCAAAAAAATAGGAACAATAATCATCCTGTAGGAAAGACTTGGTATAACTGAGGTTGTACAGAAATATCTGAATAAGCCAGAGGCAGGGACACAGAAGACAGAATAACCTGAGGACGTGATGATCAAAACTAGCACAAAATCTTAAACATCTCAGAGGATGCAGCAGCTAGAGAGGCCAATGACCACAAGCCATGAAGGCAAAATGCCAACATAGACAGTATAGTACAACCAAGATTCAGGCAAGACTAATCACCTGTCATAAAACTCTAGAAAAAGACCAAGTTCTGGGCTTGGTTCTCAGTGACATCTTGCAGAAATTTCCTTAGCCTTGGGGCATCTAAAAACAGGACTGCATTACAGGAAAGAAGAGAACCTCATGATGGCTGTGTGGGATCTTCTGAATGACACAGAGTTTAAACACAGAAGTAGCTTAAATTAAAAATATATATATCTGAATTGGACTAAGAAAATCTTTTCTCTGGAGAACTGATGAGTCAGAAAATCAGAGTTTTATAAAAATAAAGTTAATTTTTACACACCTGAGATTGTCACTCATAACCCATCAACATTTGCCCTTCACTAACTCATTCTCTCCAGCTGAATATGGGCAATTTCACTGAATTAATCACATTTGTGACAACTGTGTTCAGAAAGTTTGAGTTGTATTTTGTATTAGATGTATTCCATTAGCAATACCATGGGTACTGGGCTACTGATAAGATTAGCTGGAGGGTTGTGTGATGTAATATCTAGTTCTTGCTTAAGGAAGTATGACAAGTTGAATCTGCTGAATTAATTGCCATTTGCTCAGGTGCTACTCCTCAAAAAGAACTAGCTATGGAGAAACAGGAAAGAAGAATAAAGAGCTGAGACTAACAATTATTCACGTGCTGCCTTGAAACCTTGAAGACAACTTCTAGAAGTCAGAGTAATTACTGTCTCACTCAAGGGTTGGCAATGTTTGTCTATAAAGAGTAAATATTTTAGGCTTTGTGAGCCATAAGATCTCTGTTGTAACTACTCAACTTCAGTGTTTATAGCATGAAAACAGCCATAGACAATACATCAACAAAGGAGCATAGCCAGGTTCCAATATAACTTTATTTATAAAAAGCAGCCAACAGTTGGATTTAACCTGCAGACCACAATTTGCTAACATTTTGTCTAACTCATCTGCAGTAAAGAAGGTCTGTTTGTTCATTATACATGACACCAGGGGCCCAAAATGTGGGCATGCACATATACTTGCCTGATGGTGATATGGAAGACATAGGTGACTGGGCATTTTTGGCTTTGTTTTCTCGGCTTACTGAGGATCTATTTCCCTTCATGTCTTTTGGAAAGCACCATCACTTCCCTATCCCAGTTCACATGTTTCTGCTTGGGGTGAACTCTTGGCCCCATGAGGAGAAACTGTTACCCAAATCTAACCAATGATGACACTAATCCCCCAGCTACAGTGACTGGTACTGAGATGAAGGAGTGGTCCCAAATTGTCCAGTCAGGATATGGACTGTCACATGTTCAACCAGGAAGAATCTTCTAGAAATGGACTCAGAGACAAAGATTTCAGTGCACATGGTTTATTTGAGAAGTGATCCCAGTAAATGCTGGTAGGGATAAGAAAGAAAGGGCAGTCAGTAAAGCATGTGTTATCAGGCAAGTTACAACTGAGGGAAATTGGAGCTTGATCCTGTTGGAGAACTCTGGGAGCCAGTGTAAAACAGAAACTTCAGATTTAACCCAGTCAACTCCCATCATTGGTAAAGGGCTACTCCTAGGGATGCTAATTCCCTGGTACTTCTATCCTGTCATGAGCATTAACAGAGTAGATGATTCATCCACCCAAGGATGACTTCAGGCAAAGATATACAGATGCTAGGATTTGGAAGTCAGGGCCCACAGCACTGAAATAAGACAAAAGAGGGATGTGGGTGGGATACCTCCAGCAACTGCTGTATAGAATTTGGTTAGTCTCCCTATTAGGGTTCTGAAAAAACTGGGGGTTTATTTGACTCAGGTTGAGACTTTGAATCACACTTTGCCTCAAGTCATCTCATAGATATTTTAGTTATGCGAACCAACAAATTTCCTTTTTGCTTAAACTAGTTTGAGTCACGTTTCTTAACACACAGATCAACAAAGACTAAATAAAGCATATAAGAAGTTGAAATTTATTTTCTACTAGGGGATTGATGATTCATCATACAAAGCTGATAAATATTTCAAAATATATAGAATTCCTATATGTGTATAGCAATTTTTATATATACAAAATTAGATCTATATTTCATATATATCATCTATATCTATTATATCTATGTATAAACCTATAACTATCCATAAGCATGTGGTACTGCATTCAGGAAAGACGTACAAAGATATGTTCGTTCTTAAAAGTACATAGATAGTTCAATAAGAATATAATGGATGATCTCAGAAAAAATGCACCAGATGCCCACAATTCTGCTATCTATCCACAACAATAAAAGCCCATGAATATCTGCTTTGGTGAGAAGAAGTAATTGCCCAAAGTTGGCCTGCAGACTCTCGGGAACTGTTTAATAAAAGAGACAAATGTCTATTCCTCATGAGAACTTATTTTTGTCCACAACCTCTGTGTCTGAGGTTTATCTCTCTTTCTTGTTCTTTCCACTCCTATTTGCTAAATTGAATTAAAGGATTAAAGCTGAGATGGTCTGGACAAATAGAAGGGGATCAGAAGATAGTAAGACCAGGAAAATCAAATGTAGTCATTTCAGGGAAAGTCAAAGAGTCAAGGGAGTAAGCAAAGGATGACACATGCTTATAAGAATAAGAGAAGTTTCAAAAAAAAAAGTTTAAAAGAAAAATGTTCAATCCTAAAGCATACACCCCCCTCATTTTTGTATTCTCAGAGGAAATGGAATATATTTCTATTATAGTTGTGTTCAGATTGCTATTTCATTCTATATCATTCTATACTGATACATACTGACATGAAATCTTTGTGAATCTAGTATCCATGTAGTTCAGTCTATGGTATCTTATTCAAGAGACACAGTTCAATAGCTTAGAAATAGATTAGGACACATTTCTTTCATTCATTCAACATTTCTCTTGAACATCTTCTGTGCCAGCCACTATTCTATGTACTAGTGATTCAACAATGAACAAACTAAACAAAGCATGGCCTCACAGAGTTTACATGGAATGGAAAAAGATAGATAATAAACAAAATGTATAATAACTAAGATGGTGATAAGTGATATGGAGCAAAAGAGCAGGAAAGAGGCCTTGGGAATACTGGAGGGAAAAGATTTCTTTGAGTTGTTGACTTTTCACCAGAAACCTGAAGAAGGTAAGAGAGCGAATTGTACAGATATTCGAGAAAAGAATATGTCAGGCAGAGGGGACAGCAAGTGCAAAAGCCTTTCGGTGAAAGAGTGCCAGGTTTGGAGGGTGCTTAGAACTGCAAAAAGGTTAGTATGGATCTTGAACGGGATCAGCAAGATTTTTCTGTAAAGAATTAGATAGTAAAAGTTTATCAACTATGAGGACTGTATAGCCTCCATCACAACCACTCAAGTATACCATTGTGGCATGAAAACAGCATGGACAATACAAAAACGAATGGGCAAGGCTGTTTCAGTCACACTTTATTTATAAAATCAGACTGTATGGCTACAGGCCATCATTTGCTAACCCCTAGACTAAAGGAATGAGAAGGTAGTAATAAGACCTGAAGATGCAGGGCCTTATGCATCTTTGTAACAACCTTAGATTTTCCTTTTGTAGTCAGGATTCTCTAGAGAATCAAAACCAATTGTGTGTATGTGTGTCTGTGTGTGTGTGTGTGTGTGTGTGTGTGTGTGTGTGTGTGTGTGTGTGTAAAATAAGGAATGGGCTCATGTGATTATCAATGCTGATAAGTCCCAAGATCTGCAATCAGCAAGCTAGAGAGCCAGGCGAGCTCATGGTGTAGTTGCAATCAGAGTTCAAAGGCCTGAGAACCAGGAGAGCCACTGGTGTAGCTATAGTCCAAAAGCCAAAACCCAGGAAAAGCTGATGTTTCAGTTCAAGTTCTAAATAAGGAAAAAACAAATGCCCCAGCTCAAAGGCAGTCAGGCAGGGGGAATTATCTTTTATTTCTGGGGGGGTCAGCCTTTTTAGTCCATTCGGGCCTTCCACTGATTGGATGTGTTCCACCCACATTAGGGAAGCCCATCTGCTTTGCTCAGTCTGCTGATTTAAATGTTAAACCTTTAAAAAAAAATTACCAGCCGGGCTCGGTGACTCAGCCTATAATCCCAGCACTTTGGGAGACCAAGGAGAGTGGATTGCCTGAGCCCATAGATTCGAGACCAGCCCTGGGAACTTGGCGAGACCTCATCTCTGCAATAAATCAAAAATTAACTGGGCATGGTAGTGCGTGCCTATAGTTTTGGCTACATGGAAGGCTGAGGTGGAAGGATCACCGGAACCCAGCAGGTCGACACTGGGGTGACCGTGAGCATGTGTGCCACTGCACTCTAGCCTGGGCCACAGAGTGAGACTCTAACTCAAAAACAAAACAAAAAAACCCTCATAGACACAACCAGAATGATGTTTGATGAAATATCTGGGTACTCCATGGCCAAGTCAAAATGACACAATTTTTTTTAATCAACAAATAAAAGTGGTATGTATTTATGGTGTACTCATGCTTTATTCTAAGTAACTTAAAGGATCATGTTGGCCCAACTGAAATAGGAAAGATGATGTTTTGATATATGTATACATTGTGGAATGGCTAAATCAAACTATTTTACATATAAATTCCCTCACATACCATTTTTTGTGGTGAGAACACTTAGCATCTACTCTCTTAGCATTTTTGTTTTCTCTCTGAGTTGTTTAAAATATGTATATTTATTAATTTTTTAAGTCCTCAATTTTGCTTTTTTAAAATTTCAATAGCTTTAGGGGTACAAATAGCTTTTGATTACATGGATGCATTGTATAGTGGTGAAGAAGTCTGGCTTTAAGTTTACCTGTCACCCCCACTAGTGCACATTGTACCCCATAGATGATTTTTCATCCCTCATTCCCCCTTCTCACCCTCCCACTTCTGAGTCTCCAATGTCCAATTTTCAACTACATAATAGAATGTTATTAACTATAGCCACCATTATGTACGATAGATCTCTTGAATTTATTCCTCCTAACTGAAATTTTGTGTCCTTTGACTGACATCTCCCATTTTCCCCACCTCTAAGTCTCTGATAATCACCACTGTACTCTCTGTTTCTATGAGTTCAACATTTTTAGATTTCACATATAAGTGAGATCGTGGGGTATTTGTTTTTTTGTGCTTGGTTTATTTCCATTAACTTAATGTTTCCAGGTTAATCCATGTTGCCACAAATGATAGGATTTCTTTTCTTTTTTTTCCAAGGAGTCTTTATTTTATTATTAAGATGAGGGGTACAAGTCAGGATTAAGTACTTGAGTTGTCTATGTGTAGTTGAAGTTTGGGCCTCCAACTGGTCCTCAGTTACCCTGGTTTAGGACCAGGTCCCTTTGTAATGACAAGTGCTCTCCCTCCCCCCACCCCCCACCTCCTCCATGCCCTGTGATTGCAGATTACTCCCTTGTTTGTAATAAATGTTGAGGACCCACTTATGAGTGAGAACATGTGTTTTTCAGTTCTTTGTTTCTGTGATAGATCACTAAGTGTGATGGACTCTAAATCCAACCAGTTTGCTGTGAAGTCCATAATTTTGACCTTCTTTGTGGCTGCATAATACTCCATCAAGTATATGTACCACATTTTATTTATCCAGTCCACTTTCCATGGGCAGCAGAGTTGGTTCCATGATTTTGCTATTATGAATAGTACGGCAGTTAACATGCATGTGCAGGCATGAATTGAAGTTCCTCTGGGTATATTCCCAGAAAGGGAACTGCTGGATCATATGGAAGGTTTGTTTCTTTTTTTTTTTTTAAATAGCCACACTGTTTTCCATAGAGGTTGGACTAATTTGCACTCTCACCAACAGTGTAAAAGTGGTCCCTTTTCTCCACACCCATGCCAGAATCCGTTTTTGTGTGGTTTTTTTTTAATTTTTATTTATTAATGTTGGCCATCCTTAATGGAGTTAGGTAGTATCTCAATGTGGTTTTAATTTACATTTTTCTGATGATTAGTGAGGCTCAGCATTTTTTCATGTGTCTGTTGGCTGCTCATATGTATTCTTTTGAGAAGTATCTATTCGTGTCTTTTGCCCACTTTTTTTTATTTTAAAGATGTGAGGTACAATCCAGGATTAGGTACATAAGGGGTCATCATACTGCTCATTTCAGTTCCTTTTAGATCCTAATGTTAGGCCCTTTCAAAAACACAGCTAGTGAATATTTCATCCTTTTTTAGGGCTGAATAGTATTCCATGATATATATACCACATTTTCTTTATCCATTTATCTGTTGATGGATACTTAGGTTGATATCCTGTCTTGGCTATTGTGAATAATGTTACAATGAATGTGGTAGTGCCTCTATGACATATTGATTTTGTATCTTTTGTATATACTCCCAGTAGTGGGACTGCTGAATCACATTGTAATGCTATATTTAACTTTTTGAGAACTCTCTATACTGTTTTCCATAATGAATGGTTATACTAATTTACACTCCTACCAACAGTGTACAAGGGGTCCCTTTTTTCCATATCCTTGCCAGACTTGTTCTTTCATCTTTTTTATAATAGCCATTCTGACTGGAGAAAGATAATACCTCATTGCAGTTTTGACATACGTTCCCTGAAGATTCGTAATGTTGAGCATTTTTTCATATACCTATTGGCCATTTGTATGTCTTTTTCTGGGCAATTTCTATTCAGGTTCTTTGCTGATTTTTTGGTTGGTTTATTTGTTTCTTACTATTGAGCTAAGTTCCAGATATGATTTTTGTATTAGCCTCTTATCAGATGTATGGTTTGCAAATATATTTTCTCAATCCATAGGTTGTCTTTTCACACTCTCAACAGTTTCATTTGCTGTGCAGATGCTTTCTAATCTGATGTAATCCCATTTGTCTATCTTGACATGTAAAATTAACCATCACACTTAGCATGAGATTGGGAGCTATTGAAGGGTTTGAAGCAGTGAAATGATGTAATCTGATTTACATGTTAACCATATCACTCCAGTTGTAGCACCGGGTCGGAAACTGGGAGCTATATCAATATTGCAGGCAAGAGAACATGGTGATTTCAACAAGGTAATAGTCATGGAAGTGATAAGATATTATCAGATTCTGCTTGTTTTTTGACAATAGCAACTGACTGGATTTTCTGTTTATGTGGTTATGAGTGTAGGAGAAAATTTCTAGTGAAGTGGGCTCTAACACGTTATCCTAAGCAACTTAAAGGATCAAGTTGCCCCAACTGAGATAGGAAAGATGTTGAGAAAAACTGGCTTGAAAGGTAAGCTTAGGAATTCAGTCGCAGATGGGTTGTGTTAAAATGTTTCTCAGGGCCGGGCGTGGTGGCTCCATCCTGTAATCCCAGCACTTTGGGAGGCTGAGATGAGGGGATTGCCTGAGCCCACAGGTTTGAGAAGAGCCTGGGAAAATTGGTGAGACTTCATCTCTACAGTAAATCAAAAAAATTAGCCGGGTGTGGTAGCACACACCTGTAGTTCTGGCTACTTGGAAGGCTGAGGTAGAAGGATTGCCTGAGCTCAGCAGGTTGATGCTGGGGTGGTCGTGAGCGTGCCACTGCATGCCAGCCTGGGCAACGGGGTGAGACTCCAACAATAACAAAAAAAATGTTTCTCAGATATCCAACTGGTGGCATTGCAGAGTGGGAAGTTGCATATTCTTGTCCAGAGTTCAAAAGGAGTGGTCTATCCTTTACCTAAATTCATAAGACATTTCAAGAGATCCAACTCAAATCTTTCAACTTTTACTGTATTCTGATTCCCCTTCTCTCTACATGCCTGAAACTTGCTGGACTTCTTCTTTGCTACTGCCCCCTCGCCACCTTCTGCACATCTGGCCTTCCCTCCTCTATGTCTTCATTGTGGAGACCAACTGAACGATTCACCAAGTCCCCTTCCCAACCAGTCTCCCCTTGAGTCTACCTTTTTTTGTCCTTTGCCAGATTTGCATCCCCAAATCTCCTGGCTGGGGGAGGACAAGAAGTAAAATTACAAGGAGAGGGGATGAGGAGAGAATTTGGGTTACAAATTATACATTATCACTGGGGACCTATGAGGCTGAGTGAAATCTACGGACTTCTTTATGATAATAACAATAGGAATAATATGTACCTTTGCAGGTATATCAATCAGAGGGACTAAACTTCAATGCCTATTTAACAGAATCATAGAATTATAGGATTTTAAAAACCCTGAAAGTATAAAGATCATCTTGTCCTATCCTATCACTTATAAATGAGAAAACCAAAATCAACAGCAGTGAACCAACTTGTCTGAATTTCACTTTTTCTCAGAAATGTGTTCCTAAATCACCATATCAGTGTTATTGTGTATATAGAAATGTCTAATTGGTATAATTTATGGGACCTCTAAAATGTGTAGCACTATGAGAAGTGCTTTATATTTACCATTTCACTGAATCTTCACAATTTTAGAGGTAACTAAAATTGACCTACTTTTATGAATGAGTACATAGCATTCTCAGAGATTATGTGGCTGACTCTGGGTCAGTCACACAGCTAGGCAATGGCTGAGCCAAGACCAAAACTTAGCTAAGTTCAATGTCTTTCCCTGCACATGGCTGCCTCTCAATAATAAGTCATTGTCTGTGTTGGAGTGAGGGTCAGATTTTTTAAAATCCACATTAGGTGTTAATTCATTCTCTCTGAATCTGTTTTGATCTGCCAACGATATGCTTGGTTGTCCCAGAGTTTGAACCAGCATACTTCTTAAGCACTGACTTTCTCTGAATGATCTGACTTTGTCTTCACTTATAGGTTGGTTCTTTTATTCTCCAGTGCAAGAATTTATATGTTCTATAGTCCCAAGTGGGAGTATTAAGATGGATAAAATACCCATCCTATTCCAAAAGGAAATAGAAAGAGCACACATAGGAGAGAACATGCTCTATTCATCAAGAGTATTAAAACATGAAAATCAATTACAAACAGAAATTTGAAATGAAAAAGTGTCAGGAACTTGTGACAACCAAACAAAGCATAATTGTTGCCCAGTCTAAACTAGCAGTACTTAATCAAGAGAAGACACAAACAAACCACAGTTCTGCTCCTCTCATAGTGTATGTGTTATATTTTTCAGGCAGATGATTTCTCCAGGGTAAATTCTAAAGTATTCCTCTATGGAGGATTAGAGAGGACTTGTACCTCTACCTACCAAGGAGAATTTTCTAGAAGAAAAAGAGAGATCAGTAATGAGGCTGCCCAGGGACACAACTTTTATTTTTAATTTAGCAGATGCGAAATTCATGTGTTACTCATTGCTCCTTCTGTCTTATGTGCTCTACTTTAAAAAACCCTTTCTCTTGTTGTCAGATATACTTCATTCATTCTTCAAGGCAAGGAAAATTCATGCAGATAAAAAGGTATCCTTGAATCTGTTAGCCTAATGTTTTCATTTTGGTTGGAACATTGTGTGGCGTTCATGGATTGTGCCCCTACGTTTTCACTTAGACACTTTGAAAAAAGAATAGGCAGAAATTGTCAAGATGACACATTTCAACTTCTAGCTGTTAATAGAGCAGGTTTCTTAACCTTGGCACTGTTGACATTTCCAACAGGATAATTCTTTCTTGTGGGGCTGTTCTCTGCATTGCAAGAGGTTTAGCAGCACCCCTGTCCTCTACCCCCTCAATGTCAGAAGCATACCTTCCCTAATCATAGCAATCAAAAATATTCCCATAGACATAACTGAGTCTATGGCTAGGGAAGGGATATGCAATATGAGCCTAGTGCATCTTGTGGAATGGAAGTTATCAAAACACACACATAGACACAATTGATGGTAGGGGTATGTTAAAGGGACATGGGAGCTAAATGAAAGAGTTCCCAATGACCAAACCTCAAACAACAAGAGCAATAGTTAGTAAAGTAGTATTGGATTATAACCCAAAGTATAAAATAAACATTCTTGAATCCATGCTGATATAAATAAATGATTGAGTAATTAAATGAAAATAACTGACAAGTTTCCCATGCAGAAATATTCCAAATAATTTTTGTAGATACTAAGCCCTCAAGGAGAGAATGTGTAATTCTGTATTCCTTAAGTGTCAGTTAGGCATAGTGACTTTCATCCAGAGAGTACAGAATGAAAAGGAGAGTCAAAAGAGTAATTTTATAGTGAAGAAACCGGAAGGATACCATCTCAGCCAGATGACCAAGGTCAACATCAACAGTGATGTCATGTTTGACAGTACATACCACTGATGTGATGGAATAAGAATGGCACTTGACCGGACTTGGAGGCTCCGCCGGTAATCCCAGCACTTTGGGAGACTGAGTGGATTGCCTGAACCCGCGAGTCCAAGACCCACCCAGCAACTTGGCGAGACTTCATCTCTACAATAAATCAAAAATTAGCTGGGCGTAGCAGTGCACAACTGTAGTTCCAGCTACTTGGAAGGCTGAGGTGGAAGGATCACTGGAGCCCAGCAGGTTGAGGCTGTGGCAGCCCGGAGTGTGCCACTGCACTCCAATCTGGGCGACAGAGACTCCAACTCAAAAAAAAAGAATGGCATTTTATCTCTGGTCTTTTTTTCCAAAACCTGTAACCCTAGTCTAATCATGAGAAAAAAAAAAAGTCAAAAACAAAGAAAGTCTGAGAAACTGTCATGGCCAAGAGGAGCCTAAGGAGAAAAATGAACATTATGTGTGTCCTGCATGGAATCCTGGAAAAGGGACATTAAATAAAAGCTAAAGAAATCTGAATAAGTAGAAAATGTATTTAAGAATAGAATATTGAGGCCAGGTGCAGTGACCTACGCCTGTAATCCCAGCACTTTGGGAGGCTAAGGTGGGAAGTTTGCTTGAGCCCTGGAGTTCAAGACCAGCCTAGGCAACACAGCGAGATCTCATCTCTACAAAAAAATAAGTAAAAAATTAGCTGGGCATGGTGACATGTGCCTGTAGTCCCAGCTACTTGGGAGACTGAGGTAGAAGTATTACTGGAGCCCAGGAGGGTGAGGCTGTGGTAAGTCGTGATCATGCTACTGCACTCCAGCCTGGGCAAACAGAGTGAGACAGTGACTCATAAATAAACAAATTTGCAAAAGAAGAGAATATTGATATTGATTAAATTGATACAAATGTTCCATACTATTTTTTTTTTAGTTGGAGCCTCATTCTTTTTGCCTAGGCTGGAGCACAGTGGCACGTTCACGGCCACTGCAGCCTCAACACACTGGAATTAGGTGATTCTTCCACCTCAGCTTTCCAAGTCACTGGAACTGCAAACACACGCCACCATGCCTGGCTAGTTCTTAAGACTTACAGTAGAGCCAAGGTCTCACCTAATTGCCCAGGCGGATCTCGAATCCGCGGGCTCAGGCAATTCTCTTTCCTTGGCCTCCCAAAGTGCTGGAATTACAGGCTGAGCCACTGTGCCTGGCCCATACTAACTATTAATATGAAAGATATTAATAGTAGGGCAAACAGGGTGTGAAATATATGGAAACTCTCTGTAATATCTTTGCAACTTCTCTGTACATCTAAAACTATTCTAAGATCAAAAGCTGCTTTAAAATAAAATGTCTCTAGACATTGTCAAAGGTACCCTAGGAAACAAAATTGCACTCAGTTGAGAAGCACTGCTATAGAATATCTGGGTTCAAGTCCCACTTTCACCACTTTCTAACTGTGTGGACTTAGGCAAATTCCTTAATATCGCTGAGCCTCTGGAAAATAGAGATAATAATAATGCCTATCTCAGCTGACTGGTGTGAGGACTGAGTGAGGTAACATAAAGTGCAGACTGGCACTTAATAAGCTCTTGATAAATGTCAGCAATGATAACATTGTCAGTGGTAATTATTATTATTAATTCACAGGTATGAGTGGTGCACTGATGAAACATTCCTATTTGATCCTAAACTGTCAGCCTCAAGGGAACTTTGGGTTTAAACAAATGTCCTTTATTGCCTTGAAGAACAGAATGTGCCTTTTAGAAAATGACAGACTTTCCCTGAAACCTGTAGCCTTTCTCAGGAAAAACCCAAACAATGATCGACGGTGGCATTTCCTGCACTGAGATGAGACAGCCAAAGCAGCCTACATCAGATTTGCTTTTGTTAGACTCATTTATTGAATCCTGTTGTGAGAAAGGCAGCGTGATGGCATAAGAGAAAAATGAAGCCTTCTGTCTGGGTGGGGAACAAGGGTCCGGGAAGTAACGAGAGTGAACTCCGCTCTACCAGGAGCCATCCTGACGCTGGATCAGGCCAGGGGAAAGTTTCCAAACTACCCTCTGACTATTCAATATTGGAGCTTTTTAGTCATCTAACCCCCTACTTTACAACAGCCTAACCTCACAGCTGGCTACATATATTAATGAAAAAAACCTCTACTATTAGGGAGTTAAGGCTAAAGGAAAACCCAGAATACCACCATACAATTTTATTTAGAAATAAATAAATCCTAAACTTGTTTAGAAAAACATATATATTTTTAACTGACAGAAAACATTGTATGTTTTCATCATGTGCAGCATGATGTTTTGAAGTATATATGTGAGGAGACTATACTTAATGACAATATATTAAATTCTTTAGAAATGTAAAGAGAGTGCATGTTATGTGCTATCACCACAAAAATGATATCTATGTGAGGTAATACATTTGTTACTTAGCTAGAGTTAGCCATTCCACATTTTTTTTTTTTTTTTTGAGTTGGAGTCTCACTCTGTCGCGTAGACTGGAGTGCAGTGGCCGCTCCCGGCCACCGCAGCCTCGACCTGCTGGGTTCCGGCGATCCTTCTGCCTCAGCCTTCCCAGTAGCCGGAATTACAGGCGCGCACTACCACACCCGCTGATTTTATTTATTGCAGAGATGAGGTCTTGCCTGCCCAGGCGGGTCTCGAACCCTCAGGCTCAGGCAATCCACTCACCTCAGCCTCCCAAAGGCGCGGGATTACAGGCTGAGCCACCAAGCCTGGCAGCCATTCCACATTTACACATTTTATAGGACACAGATTGAAGCAGGTTAAAGACCACCACTCTAGCCCCTTGTTGTAAGTGGAGTTAAAACAAAAATAGCAGTTTCAGACAGCCATGCTGTTTTTCTTTCTTTTTTTTTTTTTTATCATTCTTTACATGTCATTGTAGGAAAGTATGATTCTTGAAGTCAGACTGACCTGAATTCAAATTCTTTCAGCATCATTTTCCAGCAATATGATTGTAGAACAGGCTCTACCACCTCTCTGAGCCTCCATTTCTTTTGCTACAAAATGGGGGCTGATTGTGAGAATTAAGTGGCAGGATATATATGTATATATACAAAAGTAAACCAGAAGAACTCAGAATGGCAACAGTAGTTGGAGAGAAGATGGTCAGTCCTGGATGGACTCATCCTGGAGAATGGTACTTCCCAGAAGCTCAGGGACACAAGATAAACACACTATGTCTCCTAAGAGATTCTTACTTCTCTCTAAACAGGACCAGTTGGATATCTTATCCCCTCAGAACTCAGGTTGGCAGAAGAATAGAATCTGGTCTATCACACCCCCACATTCAGTTACTGAAGAATAACTTGAAGGATGAAGTAATGAGAATAATTTAGTCCAGGCTGTTTTGGTGGGGAGGGGTGCTGGGGAGCAGGCTAACTCCAGAAATTTGGGATGGGTTATAGGCCCCTCTAGCCCCAAGAGAAGCCACTTGGGAGATCAGCTGTGTGCTGTTGTACTAATTAATTTTTGGCTTCTTAGACTTTGACCTTTTCCTTGGACTTTGACCTCTGAAGTTCTAATTTGAGACCATTTTCCTTGGCTTTATTCATTCATTCAAGAAAAATTATTAAGTGCCTACTGTGTGTCTAGGCACTGGGAATACAGTGGTGAAACTAAGCACAATGACAGCTGTTTTTCTAAAGATAGGAAACAAATAATACACAAAGAAAGATGCAGAAAAACAAACGAATAAACCAGATAGCCTCAGAGAAGAGCTATATAAAGAAAATCAAGGCCAAATGCAGTGGCTCACGCCTGTAATCCCAGCACTTTTGGAGGCCAAGGCAGGACAATTACTTCAGCCCAAGAGTTCAAGACCATAATGGGCAACATAGTAAGACCTCAACGCTGCAAAAATCAAGAAAGTAGCCAGGCATGGTGGTGAATGTCTGTAGTCAGAGCTACTGGGAGGCTGAGCTAGAAGGCCTAAGCTCAGGAAGTTGAGGCTGCAGTGAATAGTGATCATGCCACTGCACTAGCCTGGGCAACCGAATAAGAAGCCCAACTCAAAAAAAAGAAATTAGTCAGAGTTAGACCATTGCTAGAGGGTGGAATTTCAAAGCTGAACTTCAGACAGATATTGGGAAACTTGGAAAATAGCTGGGACTTTGGAGTCAGAAAGAACTTGACTTCAAATCCTAGTGCTGTGTATGACCAACTGTGGGACCTTAGCAAAGTCACTTAGTTTCCCTGAGCCTCAGTCTTCTCATCTGTAAAATGCCTTATTTTATGAGACTTAGCTGTAATATCTAGCATAGGCCCAGTACACAGCAGGCTCTTCATAAATGTTGAGGGCGACATTTTGCTCCTTTGAGTTGTTTCCCCGAAAGAATAAAATTATGTAAATAATATTAGGAAGAAATAATAGATTTTTAAAACTTAATCTAGTATCATCTGATTTGTACAAAGAGAGCATCGCATACCTTTAAAACCAAGTGAGGTATTTGCCCAAAGTTACCCATTCCACTATGTATAGTAATACATTCATATTCAACAGAGCTTATTTAAGCAATCCCTTTCCTAAGATCTGAATTTTCAAGTTGTCTCTGTAATAATAGTAAACAGTTATCTAATAGTTACTTGAGTGGGGTGAAAGAAAGGGTTACTCTCCTCATGTTTTGGATGAGGAGTTTAATAGACTGTTTAAGCAGAATCCATGCAAATATCCTGGAAATGCTATTTCTTGTCCTTTGGCAGTAACCAGTTCATCAAGGAAAATAGAATTGATCGGTGTTGAATTATGTTTTACTTGCTATGCTCTACAAAATATGGAAACCAGAAACTACTGCATAATGTTACCCAACAGCATTAAATTACTTCTCAAAGCAGTTTAACTCTAATTATGAAACGAAACAGATGTTGCCAATTCCCAGCTCTCAGAATTCCTACAACTGTCAAGACCCTCTACAGGCTAGAGGGGGGAGACCCTCGGGGGAAAATTGGCTGTTGAGTTTCTCAATCATCTCCTGGAATTAGAAACACTGGTAGAAATAGTTAAGTGTTGTGTGAAGGTCACTTTCTAGCTACGTCATGCACCAGCCCTTAACTGGCAGCAGGGAACAACACCACTGATTTGTACCAAGGCCCCTGGAGTTACTCAGCTGTATTAAACTATTAGAAGGAAGAATGAAAATCGAAATAGATCACATCCATTTGAGGTGGGCTGCTCAAAATGCGTTCACTGGGAGTGTTAAATTCAATATAGATGACAAGGTCGGATGAGATCCACTACCTTATTCCAAACAAATTAACGTTCAAGTGCTCACCACAGGATATTACTGCCACTTCATTAGATTATACTTCTAACCTAAAACAATAACTATTTAATTCCACACTACATGTCAGTCTTGGAGATCATTCCTCAGAGATACCTTAACCTTGGGATGGGTAGCTGAATGGAAATTGATTTGTCATCTTCTAAAACTTGCTAGAGCTAAGAGTTCACAAATTGACACTTATACAACATATTCTGAATTCTGTGGTGGTTTAAACTTAGCTTGAGACTTCAATAGTTCTGTGACCAAAATTACTGCAGCCCTCTAAAATATTGCATTGGAATCGCACGCGCAAATAGGATACTGCCCTCACTGTGGAAGGTTGTTTACATTAAAACTATGTCTGCCTTGTGACCCTGTGGCCAAATTTGTCATTAGCTAACTTTGGCCAAAATTCATTTTTACCTGCACCGTTTTGAGGTCATGAAATTTAACCTGACCAGTGAGAATATGACCACAGATTTTCAACTTGTTCAATTCTGTGTTTCGCCTTCATCTTTTTGCTGCCTTGTTCAAACTGGCTGGAGCTTATGTTCTGTGATCAATCTTGTGCTTTCATAAAGTGACAACATTTTACCCAGTCATTATTTTTTACCACACTACCCTTCAAAGTATCATCTGTCTTACAGACAAAAAACAAAATGTTTTCATGATGATAAGCAGCACTCAGTTTTTGCTTCAAAAAATGACTTTGTTCATTCATTTAGCAAATATCAGTTGAGTGCCTACTATGTGCCAGGTGTTGTTTTAGGTACTGGGGCTTCCACGACCATGATAATATTGAGGAGATCTCAGAACTCACATACTACTGTAGGTGAAATACAAGAAGCAAGTAAACAAAAACACCTTATTTCAGGGAATTAATAAGGCAATAAAGTAAGGAAATAGAGCATGAATTAGACAGGGTAGTCATTAAATATCTTTCTAAAAGGTGGCATTTGTGCAGAGATCTGAAAAGATTTTGGGGGGAAATATTCCAGACAGATGGAAAAGAAAATGCAAGCCTGTGGGGCACAGGAACAGACTTGACTGGTTAAAAAAGCGGAAAAGTCCAATGCAAAAAGACGAGAACCCAGAGGTGGGCAGAGGCAAGGCTCTGTGGTATAGTCTCAGGTTTGGGTTTTACTCTCTAAGTGATGGGAAATTCTCACAGGGCTTTAGTTGAAAAGGATATAACCTGGTTTAACCTATTTGTTAAATGTTGACTAATCTGTAGTGAATAAATCTATAACTTTTTGTCTAAAATATAAGAGCTTGAGAGAATTGGGCTTTGGTAATTAGAAGTTCTGAGTTCAAATACCCACTCTAACATTTAGCAGTTCACCTTGGGTAAGTTATTTAATTTTTAGCTTTAAAATTCTTAATGGCAAAATGGGCATCCAAATACCTTTCTCCCTAAATAAGACACATACATGTGTGACACATAGTAAATTTGCAGTATATGGTCAAGGTTGCTTATTCATTGATTCATTAATTTATTTACATTTGTCTATTCAATAAATATGTATCCAACCACTGATGTTTTACTCCTTCAAAGTTTGGCATGAAGCATTTTTTAAAATCTTCTTTTGTTAGCTGCATAGTATTTGTCATTATTTTTAGAGCACCAGCCCTCACAACGTTTTAACAAGAGATGGGTCCCAGCTTGCCATTTCTCTAATATTTTTGTGCTTCCTCAAGCCCCAAAGCACTTCTGAGAACCTGTAATGAGCATAAATTAGATTGGTGCAAACGTAATTGTGGTTTTTGCAAGTTGAAATTTGCCATTTGATATTGGAATACATTCTTAATAAATGTGGTTATAAGCTGGATGCAGTGCCTCATGTCTGTAATTCCAACACTTTGGGACATGTGAGGCGAGAGAATTGCCTGAGCTCAGGGTTTTGAGACCAACCTGAGCAACTCGGTGAGATCTCTTCTCTACAATAAATCAAAAAATTAGCCGGGCATGGTGGTACACCCCTGTAGTTCCAGCTACTTGGAAGGCTGAGACAGAAGGATCACCTGAGCCCAGCAGGTTGAGGCTGCGGTGGCCATGAGCATGTCACCTCACTCCAGCCTGGGCAACAGAGTGAGACTACGACTCATTAAAAAAAAAAAGATAAAAAAATAAATAAATGTGGTTACGGTTATGCTATACACCATTTTAATGCACATTGCTCACTTTATTTTTTTTGCTAATAACTTATTACTTTATTTTATATTTATTTTAGGCTATGGAAATGATGCTAGACAAAAAGCAAATCTGAGCAATTTTCTTATCCAAATTCAAAATGGGTCGTAAAGCAGCAAAAACAACTGCAACATCAACAACGCATTTGGCCTAGGAACTACTAATGAACATTCAGTGCAGTGGTGGTTCAAGAAGTTTTGCAATGGAGACAAGCAAGAGCCTTGAAGAGTGCAGTGGCTGGCCATCGGAAGATGACAACGACCAGTTAAGAGCAATCATCAAAGCTGATCCTCTTACAACTACAGGAGAAGGTGCCGAAGAACTCAATGTAAACCATTAGGCATTTGAAGCCATTAGTCGTTAGGCATTTGAAGCAAATCAGAAAGGTGAAAAACCTTGATAAGTGGGTGCCTCATGAGCTGACTAAAAATTTTTAAAAATCATCATTTTGAAGTGTCATCTGTTATTCTATGCAGCAAAAAAGAACCATTTCTCAACCGGATCATGACATGCGATGAAAAGTGGATTTCATACGACAAACAGTAATGGCCAGCTCAGTGGTTGGACTGTGAAGAAGCTTCAAAGCACTTCCTAAAGCCAAATCTGTACAAAAAAATGTCATGATCACTATTTGGTGGTCTGCTGCCAGTCTGATCCACTATAGCTTTCTGAATCCCAGCGAAATCATTACATCTGAGAAGTATGCTCAGCAAAACGATGAAATGCACCAAAAACTGCAACACCTGCAGTCAGCATGGGTCAACAGAGAGGACCCAATTTTTCACAGCAATGCCTAACCACACATTGCACAACCAACGCTTCAAAAGTTGAAGGAATTGGGTTACAAAGTTTTGTCTCATTCGCCATATTCACCTAACCTCTCTCCAATCTACTACCGCTTCCTCAAGCATCTCGACTACTTTTTGCAGGGAAAATGTTTCCACAACCAGCAGGATGCAGAAAATGCTTTCCAAGAGTTTGTTGAACCCCAAAGTATGGATTTTTACACTATAGGAATAAACAAACATGTCTCATTGGCAACAATGTGTTGATTGTAAGGGTTCCTCTTTTGATTAATAAAGATGTGTGGTTGAACCTAGTTATAATGATTTTAAATTCATGGTCCAAAACCACGATTACTTTTGCACCAACCTAATAGATTCTCATTCACTCAGCAAATACTGACCTTCTCTCCCCAGATCTGGACTGTTTTAGAATAGATTACTTCCCTGACTAAGTTCTCTAATATACCTATGAGGCCAAGTTCCTGAATATTCAAAAAAACCCAGTCTTTTTTCTTGTTGCTAAGTTGATATCATGATTAGACTCTTGTTGTCTGCAGGTTTTTGCTACTCTACAGAGTTTCACCTGTAAAGGGAAAGGTTTTACAGTGCTAAGTTAGTCGTTCTCAACCTCTAAAGTTTCAGAAATTTTGATCATACAGCAAGTAATTAAAAGATTGAAAGCAACAATAAACAAGTTTTTAATAATTACAATACAATTATTTTACAACAGGATAATGCTTAACAATGTTTACCAAAAAACTGTAGTTTTAAACTATTTGTTGATTGTCCTTCAACTCAATGCAGACTGTTTAGAATAGATTACTTCCCTGACTAAGCTTTCTAATATACCTATGAGGCCAAGTTCCTGAATATTCCAAAAAACCCAGTCTTTTTTCTTGATGCTAAGTTGATATCATGATTAGATTCTTCATGCTGTCAGCAGGTTTTTGCTACTCTACAGAGTTTCACAAGCCTCACTCAACGCAACCTTATTATCTGACAGAAATCATTATAATAATATGTACTCTCAGTTGCAACAAAAAATTAATTGTATACATTGATCAAAATGTAAAGGCAAACCTGTGAAGGATTCATGGCATACTAGTAGTACTGTGACATCCCTTTTGAGAACCACTAAAATAAGAAATACTACCCAGACTCCTGATTTTTATTTCAAACAGCAATAATTGCTCCTGGGATAGTATCACAATGAACCTCTGTGATATTTTCACTGTGCAAAACTCCTAGCCTAGCATTTGATCAAAATTTTGGAAAGTCAAAAAACACTCTGGTTTTTCCTAAGAAATATCTATGTCCTAAGTCATTGTATCATTGTGTCCAGACAGCTTTATGACTTATATGAAGATTTCCCAGAATGACACTTCTTAAAAATTCAAACTAATAAACACATTCTAGAGGTCCAACGGCAGCTCAGAGCATGGCAAAATAAAGTATGAGACTGAGAGGTCCTATGAACAATACTTCCAGATGTTGCTTTGTTCTTCCAGTGAAATTCCTGATAGCATGTTCAGCAAATGGTCCCTAAAGTAACCATGAGACCAACATGTAATATTACAATGCAGTGCAGAAATGAGAAGTGCCTGATATCTAGCAGCCAAGTTGAACAGAGATGCTGTATTTTGATATCTATTTTTTGCTTTCTTCTCAGACAATATCACTTAAAAGTACTATTCAAATATTCTTCCTTCTTTAGTTATCTTGAGGAGACTTTGATATGGTTATATTTAGGGGCATCTTTCTTTGTCCATCTATTGGATATACTTCCTGAAAGTTATTCTAAATAGCAATAAAAGCATTTATTGAGAAATTATTGTAACCAATGTTTGACCTGCATTATCTTAATTATTCCCTCTGAACAATCTCATGAAGCAGATGGCATTATAAGGACTTTTTTTTTTTTTTTTTTAAAGAAACATGTCTGGTTTATTGACTCATTTGTTCTTCTGTCCATCCATTTATCCACCCACCCATCCTTCCATCTATACTTCTTTTTTTTTTTTTCATTAATCAGTATTTTTTATTATGGTTTTGTGGGGTACAGTTAAGGGTTAGGTGTACAATGACGTTTCATTCAGGCACCCTGTAGATAAGAAGTGTTTTCCCATCCCCCGACAGATACTTGCTACTGTTAATCCCATCCCCCTCCCCCCCATAGTTTCCCAGTACCATCCGTCATTTTCTGATAGTATTGCATTGGATGTTCAAGGTCCATTATATGAGTGAGAACATGTGATATTCGGATTTTTGTTTTTGTGAGAGGTCACTCAGTATTATAGACTCTAGTTCCATCCAGGTTGCAGCGAAATTCATAATTTTGTTCTTTTTTATGGCTGCGTAGTATTCCATCGTGTATATGTACCACATTTTTTTAATCCAGTCCTCTTTTGATGGGCAGCATGGCTGTTTCCAGGTTCTTGCTATTGTGAACAATGCTGCGATAAACATACGTGTGCAGGTATCTTTTTTATAGAGTGATTTGTGTTCTTCAGGGTATATTCCCAGTAGGGGGATTGCAGGGTCATATGGAAGGTCAATTTTTAGAGCTTTAGGAATCGCC
>NW_007231663.1:0-38650 GCF_000164805.1 Carlito syrichta | reverse complement strand
CCGCGGGGGCCCGGCCGCCCGACTTCCTCCCCGCGGCGTACGACGGCGCCCGAAATCCAGTGCCCTGGAAGCCAGAGCTATCCCTCTCGCGTCGTTCCTGCTGTCATCTCCACGACCGCTGGGATCCCTCCCACTGTGGACGCGGCCGCTCACGCCTGCCTTCCTCCTGCGAGAAAGCGCGGGCCCTGGGCCGCGTCCAGGGAGGCAAAGGCCAATGGCACGGCGACTCCTCGCGGGACGCCCCGCTGCTGGAGCTCCCGAGCGTCCCCCGCGCAAGGAGACGTGCACTCACCGGCCAGTTGTAGTACAGGTGGCACAGCTTGAACGTGAGTCTCTGCATGTGGTCGGGCTTCAGGCCGTTGCCGTCGTAGACCACGTTGTAGTGGGTGGGACTCACGGTGCCCCGGCAGGCCGCCTGGCTGATCAGGTAGAAGTCGTACCTGAGGGGAAACAGGATGGCTGTGGGGCGGGGGGCGGGGGGCGGCGGCCGGGGCAGCCCCGAGCCCCAGGGGACGTGCTGCTGAAAGCCGATGTTCGCGCCACTTGCCATTGGGGGCGCGTCGCCTCCGAGTCCACGATGGTGCCCAGCGGCGGGTTCTGCACAGAGCGGCTGGACTCCAAGAAGAACCGGGGGACGCAGCGCTTCTTGACGACCACCACTGACAGCCTGGGGCTAAGAACAGAGGCAAAAGTGGAAAGAGGAAGGGAAGCCAATCCAAGCAGCTTTTCGTGTGTGTGTGCAGCTTTTAAAAGGAAATAAGCAAAAATCCACTAGAAAAACACTGAAAAACAGAGAAGATAAAAATTGCCCACTATCCCTAGAGAGACAATGTCAGGCACAAAAAATTAGAGATTATCCGAAAAGCAAGCAAAAGCATGCTGAACGTCAAGTCATTTGCCCTGCTTATAGCCCGTGAAGGTCGTGATAAGGAGTGGTCATCGGGACAATGAACGTCCACAGCAATTCTGCAGAAAGGTTTTCCAGAATTATCCGTGGAGACAGGATTTTTTTTTTTTTGTCATGAGCAACAGTCACCCTATTTACACCCTCACTTTTCCTCTTGACTTTATTTCCAAGTAGCCAAGGAAGAACCACGAGTTCCCCTTACTCCTCAAATCGCCCCTTCTGAATCACGCGAAGCTCACGCCAGCATGATGGACAGGTGGCCACACATACTCTGGCCAAATGCCAAACGCCCACATGCTAAAGTGCCCAGTAAAGCCAGGGCCAAATCTGAATACTTCCCATCATGGAAGCAACACCAGGGATGGAAGGACCACCGTGAGGCTGCATTTTGAGCAGTTTAGATTCGCTAGGAATGCCTTTGATACGGAAACCCTGAAAAGGCGACGGGACGATGCCAGAAAAGCAACTCCTCAGCACTGTCAGCTTACTCTTGCCACCCTCAGTCAAACCCCTGTGATCCCGACAGATGTGTTGGCCTGGGGGCAGTGGGGTGTGCGGCAGTTTGGCTCTCGCAGCTTGGACGAAGCTCCTAGGCTTTCCCTCCTCCGTAACACCAGCTGACTGAGGTCAACACCGGCTCCTTTGTGCCAGGACGCTCACAGATGGAGCTCTGTGCCTATCTGGAATAAGATGCTTTCCAAAAAATTTCAGAAGCCAATTTGGCACTGTTCTCTCTCGTTTACCATTTTTAACATGCCTCGTACTTGCCACTTGACGTGATCACTGACAAAAACTTTGTACTGACACACCAGAGCTAAAAAAGGCATCCATGGCGCAGGGAGCTTGGGGTTGAAGATGGCCGGATTTCCATCTGCAGCTCACGGTACTCCAAGCACTTTCGGAGCTTTCCACAGACCGTGAGAGCACCACAGTGCATGAGAGTCAGAGGCTTTGGTTCTGCGTGTTGACTACGGCCTCGAGTTTGAAGCCACAGCTTGTGTCTGTCCATCGATACGCAGGAGGCAGCTTCGCTGGCCAGCAGCCCTGCAGCGTCCTGCTGAATATGTCAGCTGCCCTGAATGAAACCTTCCTTTCCCTGGGCGCCCTCGCCCAGGCCCCCAGCGCCCAAATACCGGCCCGAGTACCCTCTACTTACTCTCAGGGAAATGCAGACAGCTCTACTGGTACAAGGCAGGAACAGAGCAAAACGTAATTGCACAAAAAGTAAGAATTATGCCAGCATGCCACGTGTGCTGGATGTCTGTCGTGGGGAGCGGGAGGAAAGGACAAGAACTGAGTACCTGGTCTTCGAGCCGGATTGTGTCACGCTGCTCAGCAGCTGTGGGACTTCATACTCCACAAGTGCTTTCAGCTGACCGTCCCCCACCCCGTCGCGGTACACGATGATCCGGGCGGGTAAGTCGTGATTGAGCTGGTACCACTTGTTGAGGGCTCCTGCAGGATTGGGTGTCAGTGAGGAGAGGACGGCCTGTCTGGTTCCCGCACACAACAGCACACCCACATGGCAGTAAGGCATCAACAGGCCTGCTTCTTCGGACCACCATCGGGGTAACTCCTAGTTTGGGTTCTATCTGCAGTCATATGAAAACTGGCAACTCTGGGGAGCATTCCTTCGTCCCTACTGCTTAAGGAATCATAATGGCTTCTATGGCGTAATCCATTCTTAAACCTGGCATGTCTCTTCAGTAAGACTTTAATATTAAAGCAATACATTAAAATGTAATCCCTGCGACAGACACACAGATGCCTAAAACCAAATTAGTACTGATTTGGTGTCTTCAAGTCTTTAAATCCTCTCAACAGAAATAAATTGGGTAATTTTATACCATTTTCTTTCCTAATGAGAAGAAATATGAAAACAGAAAGAAATCACTTTGTTGTTCCTCTGAAAATACTTCGCTTCACACTGACTCACCCAGCTGATTCCAATTCTCACAGAGGATGTGAGCTCTGAAAACATTTCCACCCACACTAGCTATACATTCCCTCAAGAGCAGAGCCCACACAGTAACTCCCACACCACGGGAACTTTCAAATAACTGCTATAAAAAAAAAAAAACTTCTCCTGCTGAAAAAACTGACCTGGTTTTGAAGTGAGAGGAAAACAACAGAATGCAATAATTCTCTTCATGTATGTATGTACTGAACAATTACTTTGAAGAGGAAACTCACTTTGGTTGGATAGAAGATAATCATATATATGTCTATTACCAACAAATTCACTTTTTATTAAAAAAAATGTTGCTGCTCTTCCTAGTTTACAATTGCAAGGGAACAGCAGAGCCAGACCTGGGCCAAGACGGGGGGAGGGGAGCTGGAAGCCCGGGCGTCTTTCCATCACATCCCGCTGTGAGCAGGACGCCTTCCTCACCTGCTGTCTCCCCCCGCCCACACGCCACCTCACCTGTCGTGTCCACCCTCCCCCTCAAGGCTTGGCTTCCGCATCTGGACTTAACACTGCTCTGTCCTAACTTAGCGCCTCCTGACCTTCACCCTGCTTGCCAGGGACACCGGCAACCACAAACTGTCCTTCCTCCTGGCTTCACGTTAGCCACACACAAAGGTAAGCGCTAGGTGGCCTGCCCGTCTGAGTCGGCACACTCATCAGGGGATCTTCCGTTGGACGAAAGGTGACACACACAGACGTGGGAGTTGGCTTCCACCTAGCTGGCCTGCTGTGCGCACCGGACTTGGATCTGAAGGAGCAGTCCTTGGAGCCCTCCCACACGGCGGCATATGAATTACCACTCATGAACACTTTTAAGCAATCCGCAACATCGGCTGTCGTTCTCTGGAGGATACAGCGGGAAAACCATCTAAAGCAAGCAAAGAGCAAACGCAACATTTCTACTACGAATTTGCACCAGAATTCAGAAAGACATGATGAGCAAAGGTCAGTGTCCATAACTCTGCATATGCCAAGTGTTCACAATTATACTAAAATGTTTCTCTTCCCAAAATGAGCTTATTGACTGAGAAACTAAAGCTCAGAGCTGGCAACAGACATATTTGGGTTCCAATCCAGGCCAGTATACTCGCCAGCTACGTAGGTCTGCCACGTGAACCTAAGTCTCGGTTTTCTATCCAGTACCAAGGAAGTTTCCAAGACAGAAAGGCAGCTACTACTGCATAGGGCTGCAGCAGAAATGGAATACATGCAAAATACTCAGCACAGTACTTGGCGTACATAAGACAGTGACAAACAGAGGCCACTGTCTTAGTATGACTATAAAGGAGTTTGTTAGTTTAGCAGTACATCTCCTTTGAAAGTATTCAGATTTCTCAGACAAACTTCCATTTCTACAGGTGATCCTTTCAAACTTGAAATCCTAATGAACTTATCCAGATTTCAGAAGCGGTTCTCTTACTAAAGCCATCAATTAGCTAAAAGCTCTCGGACAATGAAGATCACGACCTCGTGACAAGCATGTGCCGCAATTATCACAGTCCTCCAAATACGTGTCATGGCAGTAACACAGCCGGGCTCAGTGGCATGTGTCTGTAGTCTCAGCCACTCAGGAGGCTGAGGTGGGAGGACAGCTGGAGCCCAGGGCATCAACATGGATGAACCTCGGGGCCTTGCATTAAGCAGGATAAGCCAGCCGCGGAAAGACAAATGCTGCAGGATTACTTAGATGTGGAATCTTTAAACATCAAGCTCACAGAAATACAGTAGAGGACAGCTAGCAGGGCAAGGAGGGGAGAGTAGGGGGAGATGTTGGTGAAAGGAACAAACTTTCAGTTATAAAACAAGTAAGTTCTGGCCAGGTGTGGCTGCTCATGCCTATACTCCCTGCACAATGGGAGGCTGAGGCAGGAGGATCACCTGAGCCCAGGAGTTTGAGACCAGCCCAGGAAACACAGCCAGACTTGTCTCCATAAAAAAAATAAACAAATTAGTGGGGTGTTGGGTGTGGTGGTGTGCACCTGTAGGCCCAGCTACTCAGCAGGCTGAGGCAGCAGGATCGCCTGAGGCCAGGAGATCGAGGCTACAGAGTGAGGCTCTGACTAATAAATAAATAAGTTCTGAACACATAATCTACAGCACGCTGACTATGGTTAATAATAATAATGTACCATCATGTACTTGAAATGTGCTGTGAGAGATGATTTTAGCTATTCTCATCTCACACATAAAACACGGCAACTGTAAGGCAATGGATATATTAATTTGCTTGATTGTGGTCATTATTCCACCATGTATACATATAGGACATTCTATGCTTTAAACATATACAATTTTTATTTGCCCATTATACCGCAGAAAAGTTGGGGAAAAATTGAGACTGTTTTCCCATAAATGGTGATCATCTGAGGAAAAGCAGCCTCAGGTGGATCCCTACCCTCACCTCTTACATCAAAATGCATTCCAGACATGCAGAGACAGAAGGGAGGACTTGGGTCAGTTTTGTTAGTGAAGAAGTGACATGCAGCAGGGAGCTACCGACAGGCCCTGGAACACAGCTGCAGGCATGCAGGTGCCACAGTCGCAAATGCAGGCCTGACTACAGACTCAGGTCATGCCACTCAAGCCAGGAAGAAGACATTCTGCCAGCAGCTCCTGCAGCCTCAGAACCCACTGAAGCAATTCTCAGGACCGTAATTAATGGAATAGTGCAAGCCAATGTCTTGAGGCCTGAGCCCAATCTTGCCTCTGGCTTTAACAGCTGTGTGGACAATCACCACTTCCAACAACTGCGAGTTTTTAACAGGCCAGCAACAACAAGCATGCATTGAGCATTTGCAACGGGGGCAACACCCTAAGCACTTTATCTCACATAATTCCCAAAAATGCCTTGTGAAACAGACACCATTATTACATATCAGATTAAAACACCGAGACACACCAAAGTTAAAGGACCAGACCTTGGACACAGAATAAGTGGCAGATTAGGACACGCATTCAGGCCATCTGATTCCAAAGTTCAACTGCTTGACAGGGTGCATGTGAAGCACCTAGTATGGTGCCAGTCAAGTGCAGACACTCCAAAAATAAGTAGACATGCAAGAATTTCCTCACATCCACCATCTGGGGAAGGTGACGGGAATACAGGCAATTGCTTGCCCTAATAAGTGTATAAAAATCCATTTAATGGAGCCACACAGTACCCCAGTATTATCAATCACATTTTATACGTAAGTATAATACATGACCGCAGGGTTGGTATCTAAAACAAGTTAACAACAGAACTCTTCCTTGCTGTTACATTCTCTGGTGAAACCACAGTTAACAGTCTGTCCCACTGAAGAACACATTCAGGTGGCTTTACGGTACCTGGTGACTCCGGGGTTGACACTGGCCACAAATCCAACCACCATCACTTCCTTGCTGAGCGCGTCTTTACACACGTCGATGCCAACCACCATCAGGGACTTCAACTGTCAAATTGAATTCATCACGATGCAATGGGAGGAGGTGCCATTTCCCCAAACAAGGACTTACCACGAAGTTTCTTAAAAAGTATCCCTAGTCGCCAAGTTATACAACTTAAGCCATATGTCAAGAGACCAAGACCCAGAAGGCCAGAAGCCAGACAGACTTAAAGGCGGCAGGAGGGGTGCGGTACATCCCTGTCAACAGAGACTCACCACAGGCCCAGCCAGCCATCATCCTTTGTGGGGAGCCAAGGGGCACCAGCAGCTAGAGACACTGGGAACGTGGTCAGCCCATGTGTCCCTTGCCTGCGGTCAGGAGGCATCTGAGGAGGACTCCCACTTCCCGTCGCTCAGATTGCTAAGGATCCTTACTTGCCTGGGCAGCTTGGGGGTGAGGGTGGAGTGCAGCCGGAGGTAACCATGTGTCACCTCCGTGTTACCGCGTGTTACGTGTTCTGGTTACGGACATGTAAGGGAATGGACTGCACCCCTCATTCCTCCTTCTCCTTGCTTCCTCCCATGGTGGCCACAGCTCAGGAAAGAGAAGTGGGCACTCATTCTCAGCTTCCACCCCCGTTTGGAGGTTCAGACCACACGCTCCGGGAGGGCCCCCTCCAGGGCGCAAGGCTACCCAAAAAGCCCCTCCAAGACTGTGGGAACTCGATTCTCTCTCAGGAAATGTTCTCAGTGGCTGAACGCAGCGCCTTGAGAAGGCTACCCGCATTGCATCTCCCTCTGCATGGCAGCGGGGGCTGGTGTCACACCAGAACCCAGGGCAGGGGCTCAACGGACAAACCAAGGACGCTCCTGCTCTGGCTCACTTTTTAAAGTTCATTGGCAACGACAGGGAAAACGCGGCCGGTCCTCACCGGAATCTCCACCGCCCACAGCTCGCCTCCCAGCTTGCAGGCCACCTGCTGGGCGACCCTGGTGGCCAGGCTCATCATCATGCCCTGCTTGTGCAAGGTGCGGGCAAGCACACACTGGCTCGGGACGGGGCAGTCCCAGCTCAAGTACTTCTTGATGGAATCGTAGTAGTTCTTCTGATTGGAAGGCAGAACGCACATCACCTAGAAACAAACACAAGCAGAAGGACTGACACATCAGCTCGCATCTGTCAAGAACTCACTTTTTAGAAAAAATGAATACACAGACTGGGCAAACACATCTGTTGCCACTAAGTTCCCAAGAAGTAGGTAATACTGAAAGAGAAGATAGCTAAAGCCGGGCTCGGTGGCTCAGCCTGTAATCCCGCACCTTTGGGAGGCCGAGGTGAGTGGATTGCCTGAGCCCGCCGGTTCGAGACCCGCCTGGGCAACTTGGCGAGACCTCATCTCTACAATAAATCAAAAAATTAGCCGGGCGTAGTAGCGCATGCCTGTAGTTCCAGCTACTCGGAAGGCTGAGGCGGAAGGATCGCCAGAGCCCAGCAGCTCAAGGCTGCGGTGGCCGGAAGTGGCCACTGCACTCCAGTCTGGGCGACAATGAGACTCCAACTCAAAAAAAAAAAGAAAAAAGAAAAAGCTAGGCAGGCAGACAGGATGGTGCTCCAGGAACCACGTAGCAAACTTCCTGCAGGCCTCTCAGGCTGATACACTCGCGTTGGTAAGCGAGTGCCCTGGAAGTCTCTCAAGCTAGAGCTTAAGTACTCACTGCTGGGACTGAAAAACAACCAACCAGCTTACAGTCAAGAACTGACCAATCAACTCACCATTAGGTCTCTACCTCCTGCCGTCTGGGCCTTAGTACTGACCAATCAGAACAGCTAGTGCCAACCAATCAGCTCACAGCTAGTGCTAGCCAACCAACTCAGTCTTAGGGCTATAAAAGCACCAAGTTTCAGCTCCAAATCAGCAACCCCTTCGGGTCCCCTCCCACTGTGGGAGCTCTTCTGTCCTCTCAATAAATCCTGCTTTCTCACTTTCCGGCTATCTGTGTCCCTCATTCTTCCTGGGCACAAGGCAAGAACCTTGACCTGTAGGGTTGCAAAGATCATCAGAGCCAAAGGGCCATGTACCCCAGAGGCTGGCTTGCCAGCCGAGGGAGCTGGCTAAACCAGGAGAGCTGCTAGAAGGCGGCGAGACTCCAAAGCCAAGACACTCTGGGGGCTAGGCTTGCCAGTCCACTGAGCCAGCAACACTCTCAGGGCATGGCTTGCCAGCCCATCAGAGCCATCACTCTGGGGGCTAGGCTTACCAGCCCCTCATGACGACCCTCCTGGGGCTTGGCTGGCTGACCCATTGAGTTGACTCTCTCGAACCCAGGCTGACCGGAAAAATCCGTATCAATACTGACATGGCTACAGTCCCCTTAAATGTCCGGGAACCACTGAAGAACAGAGCCGCCAGAAATGCCTCATCAGCCACCCACTCTGCAGGGCCCCACGCCACCGCTGCCCCTTCCAGAGCTCTCCCTGGATTCCTTCTCGCTTCCCTCCTGTCTTGGTTCTCTCCGTCCCTCAAATCCCCGCTCAGAGCTCAGCCTCCACCTGCCTTCTTTGCCCTCCACAGCCTTTTTTGCGGTTTCTCTTGTCCTTCCCACTGGTCCCTCCCCCAAGTCCCCCCAAAGCCAAGTGGAGGATCTGCTTAAGCTCTGGTGCTTTTCCCATCATATACCAGACAAGGAGGAGAAAAGAAACAAGGAAAACCGCTGTGCCAGCCTGAAAGTTGAGAGTAGGGCGAGGGGGAGAGGGAAGAGAGGATGAGGCACTTCAGGCCGCTTGGGCTTTCCACTCCACTCACCTGCCGTCACCCCTCCCTCCTCCTCAGGTGCTTCCCAACAGAGGGCCTCTCCTGGTGCACCTACCCCTGCTTTCCAGCTTTCCCTCCCCCTTTCAAATGCCCACAAAGTGTGGAAAAGATCATCGCCGTGACAGGCACAAGAAAACAGGGCAACCTTTCCACCCATACAAGTGTTTACAGATGTATGATCAAGGTTACGATTACGCACACTTCGTCACATAAAACAGACATGTTTTAGAATAATCGGGACGATTCCACCAGGCGTCGACCTCCTTTCCATCCACAAGCTTGACGCCAAGCAAGCAAGGCAGTGTCCCAGCAGGGGTAACACTGAGTGGAGTTGGGAGCCAGAGAAGGGAGGGGCAAAGACACGTGGGAGGACGCAGGCATCAAGTCACAGACACATGGGCGGGGGGGCATCCATGGGGAGGACAGGGGAGCCGTGGCCCATGGTTCCTTTCCTCGCTCCGCCCCAGGGAAAGCTTGGGCAGGGACACCCCAGTCTCAAATGAGCACACCACGGGCCCAAATCTTGGTTTCTGAACACGACTCTCTACCAGAATGAATCAGAGCTTTCGGGAGAAATGTCTGATTTCAGGGCTGGAAGCAAAGTTCCAGGATGAGCCTGGGATGTCTTGGCCAGAAAGGAAGGAAGCATTCCAGGAAGCGGGGGCACGTGAAGGACACAGAAGCCAGCGTGCACGGGGCTCCCCTTCCCAGGCAGCAGGGTGAGCATTACAGTAAGAAGAGTGCCGGACCACAAGCCGGTACATAAGGCAGAATCCGCGAGTCCATACTGATTGATGAGCCACCAAGGAGGGGAAAGGAAGTTCTTCCCTGGACCCCTAACAGAGGCAGAAGGACTGTCTGACGTGAAAAGCCATCGCTTCTCAAGCATCACAGCAATGATGGATTCAGAAGAGAATCGCTGTGGATGCCAGGACAAATGGGAGGTGATACTGATGTTGTCTCAAAGTGCCTACATACTCGCACAGGTGATTAAAAAGCAACTTTACAGTGGAGGAAGCTGGCAGACAGGCCTTCAGCGGCGGAGTACCGCCTGTACGATGCCGGAAGAACTCAGGATCCCTGCTGCGACATGCCTGACAAACGCACAGAACCTGAATTCGACAAGGAGGAGACGTCAGGCAAACCAAACCCAACTGAGGGGCGCTATTCAACATGAGCGTGACTCTTCCACACTGGAGGTCAGCAAACCCAGGGAAGAATGAAGCAGCCACTCCAGGCAGGAAGAGAGACCAGGGACAGGGCGGCAGAGGGCGACCCACTGGAGCACTTTCGCGTAGAAGACGTTCCTGGGACACATGAAGAAGCTGCTCCTTGGATCAGCTGGCTATCCTGCGGCTCAGGAGGAGAGGGGCCTGGCTTACAGGAAGCTTGCGCTGAGGCTTCACGTGCCGGGGGCATCATGCCTGGAACGTGCTCTCAAATGGTCGGGGGCGCAGACAGACCGGACGTGACACAACGAATATGGTAAAACGTCAGCAATGAGGGGCTCTGGGTGAGGGTGGAGAGTGTTTCGTGCCATGCTTGCACCTTTTCTGTAAGTTTGAGTTTACTGAAGTAAAAAGTAATTGCTCCCAGGGTGAGAGTGTTGATAGCACGTCCCTTGGACTAGAAGATAATCCGGCTCCAAGAGGAGCACAGGAGCCCGGAGCTGGTTAGTTGGGTGAGTGTGCGAGAGAGGTGGCCAGGACCGGAGGCAGGCGGAGTGAGTGGGAGGACAGGAAGAGGCAATGGAGGAAGAGCCCGCAGGGGAGATGAAGGTCTGGCAGGAGAGCGGATGTTCCCAGGAAGCAGGAGTGGAGGAAACGTATCTAGGGACAGGGGCGGCAATTCTACCTTGTCTGGAACGTGGAGACGTGCTGTAACCACGCCTTGACCCCAAATGGTCTGCAGTCAGCTGCACACACACACACACACACACACACACAATGCCCACACGTGACACCAAGAACAAGGCAACTCCACGTGGTCCACGGCGTGACAGCGCAGGAGGAAAGGGTGCTCGCAAACGACGAGACACAGGAGGTGGTGGGAATACAGAGGAAGTGGGGGCTCAGAGCCAGCGGTGACTCAGATGCCTAAGTCCTCCGAGCATCCCCTGAATCACTGAGAGCACCAGACACCCAGCATTCATGCGATGTGATGGGAGCTCATGTCCTCTCAATCGACGTCAAAGAGGACCCTCAACAAGTTGGAAAATATTCAGGCGTCTTGGAAAGAGGCTGATATAGACAGAACAAGAAGTACTGTATTTTAAAGTTAGTATCAGAAATAGGAAAGGGAAATAAAACATTGAGTGAAGCACTGAGATGAACGCTTTTGTGGTACTGTGGAGAAATGCACGACAATTTGCAAACAGATCACGGTCAAGTGTGTTCAGATCCCTTACTTTAAGACTGCAGATAAAAAAGCAAAAACAGAATCATATGTGAAAACCAAGACGTGTCTTACACTCACCAGTTGAACATCAGGGTTCATAAGTTGCTGTATCGTTCTAACAAAGGCAGCTGGGCTTTCTTGTACCTTCATGCTACAAAAAAAGATTAATTTTGAAGCTATATAATTTCCGTCTTAGTAGCACAGTCATGTGGCATTAGTTGTGCAAATAAATCTTCCTAACAAACTAGTAATTTTAGAAAAAAATCATTACAGAAAAATAAAAACCTTTTGAGCCTAAAATTGTTTCTCCAAAAACATGCAATAAACATTTTTCATAGTGTAATAGTTTGGTGGAAGATGAAATCTTCTCAACTGTACATAACCCCTACAATTAATAATTGTGTTATTCAAAATGGGGTGGAAAGTGAATTTTGGAACTCATAAGTCTGATGGTCTCAAGGGTCTGAAACAGGGTTTAAGCTAAATCAGGATTAAGATTTCCCTACCACAGAATCTCTAAAGGAATTTTAAAATAAATGTTTCAGGAAACATCGGGTTAATAAGACCAAGACATTAGGCTCATCTGCATGACTGAAGCCCTTTTTTTCCTCCCTTAGAGGTGGCTTGCTTGGAGCCTGGGATATCAGCCCTTAACCAATCAGTCAGCAGATACTTACCAAGTAGTGCTCTGTGCTTACATCACACCAGGGGCCAAAGTCTTAATTCTCACACACAGAAACTTACAAATCTGGTTTTTACAAGAATTGGCCTCTTTTGTGTGGATATGACTGACTTGTGCCAACGCCCTGTGGCCTTTGAGCACTTGCCAAGGAAGGTGACAGGATCACCCGCCCAGACCTCGGGTCCAGCAGAGCTAAGCGACCAGCTGGCACCCCGTCTCCACCACTGAGCAGTTCTGACTTCCCAACTCAAACTCCTGCACACCGACTCAAGCCTTCTCTGGCACCTAGCGTGAATGAGTGCTCATCAGGGAATGACCTTGTTTTAATCCCAAACTGTCTAAAGCACTAATCGTATGCTGCAATAAGATAATTTTAAAAGTTTATCTTAGATCTATTTTTACATTAAATTTTAGAGCATAAGTCTATCAAATAAGTCAGGACATACCACTTTCATTTTTTAATATTCCTGCCTTCAGTTAAGTAAATAACTGATTTATATCGGCTGTAAATAGCTGACATAAAAGAAGGACAAAAGCTGAGAAAGCGACACACGAACTTAGTCAGGGCCTACACCCCAGCTGGTACTGAAATGATTTTGAGATAATGGTTAAGAACTGTAAAACCAAAGTTTTACAAAGACCAACATAAAACATATTTTAACCTTTTAAGAATGTAGTCATCACAAAATCTGTCTACGTATGACTACTTTCTTGGCACTTTATATTAGAAAACTTTACTGAGATAAGGAAGCTTTTGTAAATACATCAGGCACTATTTCCTACCTCCTACCAAACCAAATTAATACAGAAAACAAAAATTCAGAATATTCTTACATTTTAGGGTAGTTCACATTAAATCCCATGGTACTGCCAACTCTTCTCAAGCAGCTCAGAAAGCTCTCGGTCACATTTTCCGTTCTGTTACTACATATGAGCAACCACGTATTCAAAGACTGTGCACTTAAAATCTTGCAAGTTCGAATATCCTTGGACCAGTCAGCAGCAGACATAGGTTGACACTGAGATGGCCGTGGAGAGATGGAACAGACTCATTCAGAGGACAACCAAATAAAGGCCATGAAGATGGCCAGTTTTTCTCAAAACAGAACTGCTTAACAGTTTGCCATTCACAGTCTTAAAGCACAGATGCACGCACTGAACACCTGATACAGTCCCGGAGCTTTCCGTGAGCAAAAGCATCTGGGCATCCCCCAGGTCGGCCAGGAACCGGCTCAGAACCGTGGGTGCGTCCCTTGACCTTGTGGGTCTCTGCTGGGTACAGAGAACAGAGTCTCACTCAGAGACTGCTGAGGCTCCCTCCCAATTCTGCGATCTGCGACCTTGACGCTGAATGGCTCACGCAAGCAGGCTGTCCAGTTTGTGCTCTGTACGCTGGGCATCTAGTTACCTCAAATAGAAAATGCTGCTTAATGTCAATCTGGGTCATCCGACTGAAACCAGCAAGCCCTGCAGGGCAGCAAAGACCACACACTGTGCTAGGAACAGCTATGTCTAGAAATGGTTCCCTAAGCACCCCGGAAGGACAAGCTCCCTGCACTGAAGAGGGGGCATGGGAGCCTGGTCCCCAGCTCGCTGCTTACATCCAGAGACTGTCATCCAATGAAAATGTCTCTGGCGTTGGGAGCGGGGAGGGTCCATTGTAAGGAGATGGGCATGGTGGCTCACGCCTATAATCCCAGCACTTTGGGAGGCGGAGGTGAAAAGATTACCTGAGTCCAGGAGTTTGAGACCAGCCCGGGTAACTTGGCGAGACCTTGTCTCTACAATAAATGAAAAAATTACCCGGGTACGGTGGCCCACACCTGTAGTCCCAGCTACTTGGAAGGCTGAAGCAGAAGGATCACGTGAGGACAGCAGGTCAGGCTGCAGTGGCCGTGATCCTGCCACTGCACTTCAGCCTGAGCAACAGTCTTGAGACTCCGATTCAAAAAAAAGAAAAATTAAAAGGAACCACACTGCACAGGAGTTCCTTGCTGCTGAAGCACTGTCCTACAGGCCGCAGCATGAGCACTGCCTGGGGGCTTGCTGGAAACAGAGTCCTGCCCCCCCCACCAAGTGCGAACCTGCACGGTAATGCATTCCCAGGGGATTGGCATGTACATTGATATTCCCTGGCTATGGCTGAGGGAAGCTATGAACCAGCTGGCAGCAGTGACGAGTTTAGGATGCTGGCTTCCTGATGCTGTGGCTGGAGCACATCCCACACCAAGCACCCAGTGTGCAGCCATCGGCCCCCTTCAGCTCCAGGAGACCCCTCATCCCGAGAACACGGGAAGCACCAGCCCTCATCAGGGGATCCACCTGGGCCAAAGACTCCTCCCTGCCCACCTCAGTCAGTGAGCCTAAAGCCACCGTCTCTTGCCCACGGTGCGTCTACCAGCTGTTGTCCTATGGCAGCCGGGAGGAGACCCAGGACACCGCGCCCAGGCACACCTTGAGGCCGGTCACCTGCAGCTCACTCAGCTCTGAGGACCTAAATTCAGAAAAGCAGAACTGGCCAAAAAGTGGATGGTGCGGCGACCGCTAGCCACCTGCAGCCTCTAGGGGTGGGTTAGCCCACTTCCATGCCTTTTATTCTGTGAACACCAGTTTTCAAACCAAAGAGATTCAAAAAAGGAGAGAGATCAACCTCTGGCAATATGACCAACAGAGACCGTGAGACGGATCGTCCTAAGCACCTGAGGCCCTTCGTCACAGGGGGCACCAGGCCTTCTTCGTGCTGGCCCTGACCAAGGTCCTAACGCTGGCTACGTCTTAGAAGGGAACAAGGCTTTGCTTTGCTTTGTTTTCGAAAATTACTCTTTCGCCATCCTCTACAAGATGGGGTTTTAAGAATCTGAATAAGCCGGGCTCGGCGGCTCAGCCTGTCATCCCGCGCCTTGGGGAGGCTGAGGTGAGTGGATGGCCTGAGCCCGTGGGTTCGAGACCCACCTGGGCAACGAGACCTCACCTCTACAATAAATCAAAAAATCAGCCGGGCGTGGTAGCGCATGCCTATAATTCCGGCTACTTGGAAGGCTGAGGCGGAAGGATCGCCGGCGCCTGGCAGGCGAGGCTGCGGTGACCGGGAGCGGCCCCTGCACTCCAGTCTGGGCGACAGAGTGAGACTCCAACTCAAAAAGAAAAAAAAAAAAAAAAAAGAATCTGAATAGATTATTCACAGGAAATAACTTTTTAACATCCCCATCCTGCAATACATGTTTGTTGTTCAGTTACATCAGTGTAGACATGTCGGCTCATTTATACCAAACAAACACAAAAAGAGGGCCTCTAAAACTTTTAGAGCTAAACTTTTAAAATGGGCAAAGCAGAGTGGCAGAGTAGGAAATAGAGCATAAGTTTTGCATAAAATAGTTTCATTTCTCCAAGATAAGCCCAGAAGTGGCCATGATTGATCTCTTCAGGTTTCAGAACGCCTCTCTTACCAACTGCGAGTTGGGACTGGGTTCTGCACAAAGTTCTTCATTTCTATGCAAATTGAGCAGATTTTATTTTGAAACTTTAGCACAACTGACAGCAGCTAAAAACAGCAACTCAGGAATCAGGAAACAGAGTCTCTTAGAATTATTAACGTTCACTAGGTAATATAATCTCTGGTAGCCACAGCATCATAAAAAAATTCACAGAATGTAGAGTAGTGTAACACCCAAAACAAGGTGGGTATGTTTTAACTGCAATGGTGTGAAACACTGTCTTCCAAGTAACCTAAACCATGCCTGTTGGGTGTCCCTGAGTCTACGTGAGTAAATTCAGACAGAAAAGGCAATCAGGAGGGGAGGCCAGACACACACTGTAAGCCACCGGTCACCCCGGCAGAGGCTCGAACTCACACACATGCAAGCAGCTACGTCTCCATGAAGGCAAGGTCACCATACTCACCGTTTGGCCTTCCATTAATAGCTTTTCCGGAGGCGCCACCCGGCCGGTCAGAGACATCTGGCTTCCAAAGCGCAGTCCCCACGTCTCCAGCTCGAAGCGAGCATCCTTGTTTCTGTTGACAAGAGTTGTTTTAAATCAGTTAGTGCTTACTTTCCAAGGCATTTAATCTCTGGAGATTCAATTTACTGAATTATCCAGGGGCCGAGTTTCTGCGTCTCTGGGATTCTTGGCTTCTACTTCTGCTCCCCACTTTTTTCTCACCGCTCAAAAGAATTACAGGACAGCTGCGCCCGTCCAGGAAGTACAGGTGTGTGAAAGGCATCTAGTGGGGGCACAGCAACCAGAAAACTGAGCCCTCACGCCACACAGACCTGGGTTGAACTTCCTGCCTAACATCTAACAATGCACGACTTTAAACCATTAACCCTTTTAAAGGCTTGCTTTCCTTACTGGCAAGGCGCAGGGATAATAAACGTGTCTACTTTGCGGCACTGACGTAAGATCAAATGAGACAAGCCGTGTGAGGGGCCCACACCACACCGAGCACACTCTACGTGCTCAAAAAACGCGAGGGACGCCCGCTCCCAGTAACAAACTGGCTATCCAGGCAACATTCCGGAGCCGCTGGAGGTGGAGGTGCCTTCTGGAAACATCTGCACGTGCTGGCTGGGAGTGGATGGGGAGTGATGGGGAAGGACATGTAGGAAGCCCAGCTTTGGGAGGGCCCCAGGACAGACGGTGGGGGAGGAGAAGACTGAGGAGAACGCTGGCACGCACAGGACTAGCAGGACTGCACACGGCACTTCACAACTTTTCAAGCTTTAATCACAGCTCAGGTGTCAACTCACGGGACTGTGACACGTGAGAACGTCCACCAGGCCATAAGCTCCTGAGGCAGCAGCCCTGCGGACTCACGCAGTCCCAGCACACCAGAAGCTAGGTACTCCCAGGACACCGACAAGGTCCGCGCTTCTGCGTCCCACTTAAAGCTCCGCCTGTTCTCTGCGGGAGCTTGGGCCTCCTCCCTCCTCATCCACGTGCTAAGGTGACGTCCCGCCTGGTCACACGGAATCCCCTGAGCTATTTTGCTCCAGCTATTCTGCCCAAGGCGAGATGGGTGAGGCCGTCACAGGAAACAGGGGAGGTAGGTGGTATCGCTGCCAGGTCGATGCAGCAGGAAGATGAATCCCCACCAGGAATATGAGGAGAAAGAAGCAGGGAACTCTTCTTAAGGAGGTAAGTCTGGGGCGGCCCAGAGCAAATGACTTCACACGCATCCATGACATGGGAACTACGTAGCCACTGGCACGATTACAGAGATGCACATTCATCACTATGGACACTTGTGAGAAAAGCCTCCAGGTAAAAAAATCAAGTCGCAAAACACCACGGACAGTGCTGTGTCACTTTCCTAACAACAGCAGGATTACATGCATTTGCACCTGAAAGAATGCATGCCATCCGATCCGTGGTCACTCATTTATTAAATATTTACTGAGCACACACACACCCACTCTCTTTTCTTTTTGCTTATGTAAACTTCCCAATTGCTCCATGAGCTAGCATGACTTCCAAAAAAACCACCACTTTTTAAAGAAAGACGGTCACTCTCAACCAGTGTGGTCCAACAAAAACACACAGCAAGCCACACAGGCAGTTTTAAATTTTCTAGCAGCTGCCTTAAAAAGGGTAAAAAATCAGTGAAAATTTTTTGAAACACACATTACTTAACCCAGTGCATCAAAAAAGCAAGCACGTCAAGATGTGTCAGCAGCCACATCTCCAGCATCCAGCCACCTCGTGGGGCTGCAGGACGGACGGGACAGTGCAGTTTCAGGAGGTCGAGGGAGAGCCAGGAGGAAGCTCTGCTTTCTCACCGCAGGTCCCAGGGTAAGCCGAGGGCAGGACACAGCGGTGCAGCAGATGGGCTGAGCCCAGGGCAAGAGTGTCTCCAGTTTAGAGAACACACAGCACAGGGAGGCTTCCCAAAGTCCAGTCTGCCGAGGCCACTGCAGCAAGAACTGTGCACGCCTGCCCCGCACGTGGGGGCCTGGAGTTGCTTGGGGGTTGTCATCGCTCTTTTAGCTTAGACTCTTTTCTCCATCCGGCACCCTACCTAACCCTGCGCACCTGAAGTGGCGCCAAGGAGGGCGTCTGGGTGAAGCGGGTGCTGTGCCTGCCAGCACGGCTTCCCCCACCTCCCCTCAACCTCTGGGCTCTGGACAGCACAGTTCCACAGCTCCCTGCTCAGAATCAGTAAGGACAAGCCGTTTCCACAGGGGAAGGAACCTTGCAGAGAACGTCGATACCCCCACGGCCCTGGGCAGGGCCCACGGCCTCCCAGGCGACCCGTACCTCTGGATGTTGTCCGCAAGCCTGGCCAGGCGCTGCTGCCGGCCCAAAGGGTTGAGCCGCGTTTCTCCAGTCACAGCCCTCATCAGGTGGAAATCGGAGGCCGCCTGGTCAGTCAGCCCTGCCAAAAGCAAGTGAGAGCGGCGTGACAAAACGAATGCATGCAACACTGGGCCGCTCAGGCACGGCTGAAGCGTTTCCACATGAACTGAATCAGTTCACTGTACTCCTAGCACCGTCCAGCAGAAACGAAAGCCACATGTGCCGTTTTAAGTTTTCTAGTGGCCGTGTTAAGACAAGCCAAAAAGAAACAGGAGAAGTTACTATAAACAGAAATCATTATTTAGCCAACGACATTCAATGTGTTATCGTTTCAAAATGTAATCAACGTTAGAAACTACTTTTTCAGAGACATGGTGTAGCGTTGTACCCAGGGTGGAGTGCGATAGTGTGATCATAGTTCACTGGAACCTCAAACTCCTGGGTTCAAGCAATCCTCCCTCCTCAGCCTCCCAAGTAGCTCACACTACAGGCTACTGCCACCATGCCCAGTGAATCAACATAAAATCACATAAAATCAGCACAGAAATCACTGGTGAGGGAGCATCCCTTTTCCCCACACTACGTTCTCCAAGCCTGGTCTGTGCTTTACACTTCCAGCCCACCTCTTTTCAGTCTCTCAGTCGAGCTAGTCGCCTTTCAAGGGCAGAAACTCCAGTGGCTACTGTGGTGGGCCAGGCACGTCTACAGCGCCAGAACACCACTCAGGAGCGCCCTCCCTGCAAGGACTGCCCGTTGGCCATTTTCCATTCGCAAGACAGGTCTGTCCGTGCCAGGACCGATTCAAGCAACGCACATGTGTAAAAAGCAGAAAGTCCTTCCCATCTTGACTCACCCCACGTTAGTCAAGTGACTGTTATTAAAAGTACTCAAGACAGTTATTCAGATTCTACAGCAAAGTGAAGACTGCATCCCAAAAGTTCATCCGAAAAGAAAATAAAACACCTGGAGAAAATCAAAGACATGCCACTTCCGACATGGGTTCAATTCAAATCATGGCAAAGAGCAGCTTGGCTTTAGGAAAAGGGCGGGTGGCCTATTCTACATGGAAGCAGCGCACGGGACGTGTGAGACACAGGAAGTAGAGTCCCCAGGGCGCTCGAGTCCCCAAGCTCGTCTCCACGGGTGAACAGTTTACAGGCCCACCCTCCATGGGTTAAGACTCCTTCAGGAGGTTCTGCTGCCGCCGCCAAGTGTCGGGAGCCTGTGCCCAGGAGCCCGGTGGCGTGACAGACACGAACATCACCTGTCAGGAAGGCGAGCTCGGGCATCAGGTGAACCAGCCGTGGCTCGGCGTTGTCACTGCGCCTCCTCTTCAACAGACTGACGAGCACGGGCTGACTCAGGTCAGAGAGAGAGATGTCATACTGCTGAAAAGGGCAAGACAAATGGGCGAGTTAGAGTGGTGTGGAGGCACCACGAGACAAGCATCCTTCCTCACAGCCAACGCGCTGGCCCTAAGGTCAACGGGCAAGCCAAGCCTTCTGGGGGAGAACGAGAGAATCCCGTGGTGACCTGCTCATTCCTCCTTTCTCCCCAGGACTTCTCTCTTACATTCGAAGGCCGGTTTTATCGTTTTTTTCTTTTGAGTCGGAGTGTCACTCCGTCGCCCAGACTGGAGTGCAGTGGCCGCTCCCAGCCACCACAGCCTCGACCTGCTGGGCTCCGGCGATCCTTCCGCCTCAGCCTTCCGAGTAGCTGGAACTGTCTACAGGCACGTGCTACTGTGCCCGGCTAATTTTTTGATTTTATTGTAGAGATGAGGTCTCGCTGCCCAGGTGGGTCTCGAGCCCATGGGCTCAGGCAATCCATTCACCTCAGCCTCCCAAGGGTGCGGGATTACAGGCTGAGCCACCGAGCCCAGCTGGTTTTATTGTTTTGTCTTTTATAATGCGGTGCTATTAAAAAAAAAAAATCACGTGCCCACTCCCTCTGGGTTTCAGCCAGATGCAGAGCAGCACTGGCCGGTTCTAGCATCGTTCAACGCCCCACAGGGCTGAGTCAGGCACGTGTGGCCACTGGTGACTGAGGCAGGTCGCCCACGCCTGACTAGCTCTGAGCATCTGTGCTCACTCTGAACACAGCCACGCGCAAGCTGGAGACACAGATTCCTGAGAACACCTCGGACTTCACAGGGAGCAGGACGGCCTTAACTTCCAGGACAGAATGTCCCGGGGAGCATTTCTGAAGGCTGGAACGTGTGTGTGCGGTCCCCGGCCCTCCACTTGCTTGGACTGCGGAGGCGCCGGGCAGCCGCTTTCCCTCCCGGACGACGAGGACGACCGCCGCTCGCAGGTGTCCGCGCGGGTCTGGGGGAGGATGGATCCTCGGCAGTCGTCGGTCAGTATCCCACTCCTCCTTCCCCTCCCCCAACATTCTACCCCTGCCAAAATTTCACTCACCTTCCAGCGGCAAAGGCTTAAATGCACACTCGTTTCCAGTATAATTCACTCAACACTAGAGGCAGAACCACTGGAATTATGGTTTCCCTGGGCACCATGTGAGGCCGACCTCGGTAATTATGATTAAAGGAGCAATATGTGAGCCTGTCTCTATCTCAGGGACTTTCAGTCATTAAAATAAAACCAATCCAGCCAGGACGCAGCTCCTAAGACTCCATGTGACACACTTGGCCCCGGATCCCTGGGCTGGGGAGGGAGGGCGAGGAAGAAGGGGAGGGGGCAGTGAAACCACCAAGACTGGCGAGGGAGGGAGGCTCCCTGAAGGCAGAAGCCAAGAGAAGACCCTGAAGAAGATGTGGGCAAAGAGAGACTCAGGGAACGGGTCAGGCAGAACTGCGGCACGTTCCACGAAGAGGGCTTCTGTGTCACCAGAGCCTCTGCTTCTGCCCTGTGCTGCGTCGTAAGGTGAATCGGACCCTCTCCCTTGCCCTGGGTTTCTCTGCGCCTGGAAATATCTTGCGTGGTGAGGTAAAAGGGAGAACTCAAAGTTAACGTCGATGTCTTTCACTTTGAAAACGGACTACCTGATCGTGCAGTCTCCCTTCCTGGGGACGGAGAAGAGGACACACGAGAGGCCGACACCATTTTCTTTCTCTCCCTCCCTCATCACCAGACGTGTGTGCAGCAAACCACAGCTCATGGGGAAAAGCAAGGGGTTTTTTCTCATGACTCCCTTTCCAGGATGTCACGGGTCCTCAAACATGTCTGCTCACACAAGAGATTGGATCAGGCAGGAGAGACTCCCAAAGGCAGCGCGAGCTGCGGGCTCCATGGACCTCAGGGTGCCTTTGACACGCAGGTGCTTCGCTGGGTGCTGTGCATGGAGGAGTGACTGGGTGACAGCTCTGTCCACAGGAGACACGTTCCAGAGCTAAGGTGACGCGCACACAGGGGCTCAGAGGACAGCCAGCTCCTCTGTGCGGCAGAGGCAGGTCAGAGAGGACGTCACACGCGACCTCAAAGCCCGAACCTGGCCCAGCGTGAGGGAGGAAGGCCCAGGAGGCTGATGCAGGCGTCAGTGAAGCTGCACCAAGGCCAGGGGTGGACGCGGTGAGCGAGTGACGGCGGTCGCTTGTGACGCGGAGAGGGGGTGGCTCCCGCCAGGTGACGCTGGAGAGGAAAGGAGGGCAGAGTCTCCGCCGCTCGCCATGCTCAGTGTGCCACGCCGGCCAACGGCTGCAGGCTGATCACCTGCCCAGCCCTCTGCAGCACAGAGGAGATCCACGGTGCCCTGGGCAGATGACTCCCCAGCTTCAGGGATTCACTGAGGTTTCCTGCGGGAGCCAGAGCCGCCCTGTTCCGGCACTCACGCTCTTAGTCACATGTCTGGTGGCGCTTCAGACCCCTCTCTCTGATGGTGGGGCGGGTAATGGGGCTCAGTAAGGAGCCAGCTGGGCATCGAGGACAGACTGGGGACGGCAGGGCCTCTGCCGAGGGCCCCTCCGAGAAGCCCTGACTGGTGCAGGGGGCAGCGCTGGGGGGGAGAGAAGGCAGCGACAAAGAACCCCACAGCCACGGAGACAAAGAGGAGGGGAACGGCCGGTGGTGACAGCAGAGTGAGAGGCAAGGGCGAAGGGGAGGAAAGCAAGCGCGGCGGTTACAGCCGGGCGCAGGACTCCTGGGAGACTCGGGCGCGGGGGAGACGGCGCCCTCCGGCGGCAGGAAGCCCGTGTGGAGGCCTGCGGGACAGGTATGCAAACACGGTCTGAAAACAGAGCTGAACGGGGAGCTTGGGATCGAGGGCAAGGAGAAACACCACGTGCGACCCAGCTCACAACACCACGGAGCAATCCACGCGAGGGAGCTGTGGTGAACACGGCCCGAGACAGAACTAGAGCAACCTGGGGCAGGGGGACCCACAGGGAGGCGGCCCGCGAGTCAGGGGCGGGAGAGGCAGTTGTGTGGGGGAGGGTCACAGGTGCCGCAGAAGGCCCCCTGAGTAAGAGCAGGGAAAGCTGTTTCTACGGCAGCAGCAACCAGGCTGCCGTGCCGAGGACCCAGGAAGGGAGAGCAGGAAGGGGCTTGGAGCCAGAGTCGACCTTATAGAAGTCGGCTAAAAAGCGGTGTGCGGTCCCTGCAGGTGTGGTGTGATCAAGGAAGGGGCTGTGTGTCTCGTGTGTGTTTCTGAAAACTTCCGAGACGTTCTGGAGACCCAGATGTGACTGTTTGTGAAAGACAAGGCGCTTCTGAGAGCAACTGGGCCCGGAGGCGGGGTGGGGGCAACGGCAGTCCTTGAGCAGGCGGCTCCCAGAGGCAGGCGGAGACTCCCCCATAGTGTTTCCCGAGCAGCTACTGTGTGCACAGCATGGCACCAGCCTGGGCCTCCAAAAGTCCCCAAGGGTCTACACGGTGCCTGACACGACCTGAGGATGTTGGGGCAGAGGGGTACCTGGGAGGGGGGCCACGGGCACCCTGAGAGCCGTCGGCTGAGTTGAGCATGGAGGGGTGTGGAGTGCTCTGTGTGGACAGAAAGAGGGAGCAACCCGCATGAAATGCACGGGGGAGAAACTGAGCCATGGAATCACACAGGGCGAGGGCACAGAGCACAGGGAGAGCACAGGGAGGGCGCAGGGGAGGGCCGGCGACGAGGCTGGAGAGGCAGTGGCCACGTCAGGGGCCTCAGAAGCCGCCAAGGGGCAACACGTGCCTCCGCACGCAGTGAGGAGCCCCGGGAAAGCGGCAGCCTTGAAGTTGCGCGGCAGAGAAGGATGGTGACTCAGACCCGGGAAGGAGGAAACAGGAGGTAGGATGAGGGTCGGCAGGGGATGGGGCGGTGGGCGGGGAGGACAGGGACAGACAGAGGGTCAGGTGGGAGGCGGCTCAGCCCACAGTCGGGTCCAGCTGGGCTTCCCTGAGCTAAGAGGGAGGGGGAAGACAAGGAGAAAAGTCCCACCTGCTTGTAGTAATCCACGTAGGTGACCTCGGTGCCATCGCGCTTCTGGAAGGTGTGTGTGGGCTTCACGGACCAATCGATGTCATCAATGCGATAGGTTCTGTTATTGTATCTGGCAAATGCGAGAAGCCTTTCTCAAGAGAAATTCCCAAATCTAAGATTAGCAGCTACTTCACCACACTTTCAGTTCAAGGCATAAGACAGATTCCAGAACGTAAGAGATTACGAAAGACAGTAAAACACGATGATTCATATTTTTTTTAAATGATCAGCTCTTAACCAGGCTCGGTGGCTAGCCTGTAAACCCAGCACTTTGGGAGGCCGAGGTGAGTGGACTGCCCGAGCCCGTGGATTCGAGACCCACCTGGGCAACTTGGCGAGACCTCATCCCTACAATAAAATAAAAAAATCAGCCAGGCGTGGTAGCGTACACCTGTAATTCCGGCTACTTGGAAGGCTGAGGCGGAAGGATTGCCGGAGCCCAGCAGGTCAAGGCTGCGGTGGCTGGGAGCGGCCACTGCACTCCAGTCTGGGTGAAAGAGACTCAACTCCAAAAAAAAAAAAAACATAAAGATGATCACCTCTTATCTGAGAAAAGCATTACTTAATTCCTCAGTGTTCAGGAAGACCTCTGTCAATATTCCTGGGGAAAGTCATTAGGCCACAGCCTATTTTTTAATCCATAAACACTCTAAATCCAGGTAACTCCTCCCCAAAAGTTCAGAGGCTAAAGCCCTGCTCAAGACCCTCCCACAAGCTGCTAATACCACTCGGCATTTCCGTGCACCCAGGTAGCCTCTCTGAGAAAAAGCACCAGAAGGTCGGGCTTGGTGGCTCAGCCTATAATCCCGAGCTCTGGGAGGCCGAGGCGAGTGGATTGCCTGAGCCCGTGGGTTTGAGACCGGCCTAGGCAACTTGGTGAGATCGCGTCTCTACAATAAATCAAAAATTAGCCGGGCGTGGTAGTGCGCGCCTGTAGTTCCAGCCACTTGGAAGGCCGAGGCGGAAGGATCGCCGGAGCCCAGCAGGTCGAGGCTGCGGTGGCCAAGAGCAGCCACGGCACTCCAGTCTGGGCGACAGAGGGAGACTCCGACTCAAAAGAAAAAAGCACCCAAAGAAGGCCCCTCAGCCTGGCTTCCTGCTTCGCCTCCCACCAGGGCTGGCCCTCAGCGAAACGACACAAGTCTGGTCAGCCTGGCTCCTTCTTCACCTCCCAGCCAGGCTGGCCCTCAGCAAAGCGACACAAGTCAGCTGAGGTCATTCTAGTTCTTTCTCTCCTCTAGCACAGTGTAGCCTGGACTGTCCACTGCAGACACCCCAGCCAAGGGACAGAACTTGCCAGAGCTCTTGGTCTTTGCAAGGTGCTTTTGAATGTGACAAGGTAATCCATCGAGAGCATGATGGGAAGACATGCGGGTGGCCCTCTCGTCCCCATCACGAGGGGCTCAGTCAGTCCCACCTCGCTGCTAGCGACCCAGCAAAACAGCATTAGGTGGACATTCTAGGCCACACTAGAAGGCAAGTATGTCCCTTGAAAGAAGCATCCCCAGACTCTAGCAGTATACATGTGGTGAGCTTTTTAGCACTCGGGAAGTCATCTAATCTTCCCGTGTTTACTGCAATTCAATGCACCGTAAGGACCAGTTTTTTATACACTTAGAGATTTGTGAAGAAGCAAAACATGATCTCAGCCTGAATGGCCTCAGAGTCTCACAGAGGAGGTGAGACAGGGACCCCCCACCCTGTCCTGCAGCAATAACACAAAATTCACACCGCAATGAGGGGCTGCACGCAAGAGGGTGAGCAGAAGCGCCAGAAAGGCTGGGACAGGAGGGACAGGTTCTGCGGACAGGAGGGACGGGCTCTGCGGACGCTGAAGCTGAAGGGGCAGCGTCGGGGGTGGGAGATCCAGGCAACTGGAGTGAGTCGAACCGAACAGACCTGAGCAGCGAAGTGCAGGCTGTCGGGGGTCAGAGTCGAGGGCGGGCGGGGTGGGGTCTGCCCGTGGCCGGCCCGGGTGCCACGCGAGGACGTCGGGCCCGCAGTGGAGAACAGGTCTACGAATGGGCGCGCGAGCTGATCAGCTCAGTGGCGGCGCCAAGGCCCCCTGGCCATTCCCAGTCCCCCAGACAGTACCAACTCTGGGAAAGCTTCGTGGCGGGCAGGCCCTTACCTCGTGAGGACGACCAGCCCGACCAGCTGCTTCTCACACTCCTGGGTGAAGCAGGACGCACCGGCCTCATGGCAGAGGGCGGTCATGAACTCCAGAACCGTCTCGCTCCGGAGCAGCTTGTGGCTCACATCCGCACTCAGCAGCAGCCTGCTTTCGAAGTGGGACACGGAAACAGCAAACCCAGGCCAGAGGGACAACCTTCAGGGCAAAACACAGAAACAGCAAGCACGCGAGGCTTACGATGTCGGATCGGAGAGCGACAGAGGTTTAAACGGTGACTTTCCACCCTCATGCTCTCAATCTCATAGACGGTTTTTTCTTCAGGCCCATTTCTTTCTGCTGCTGGCTAAAAACTCGACTTTCAGCTGGAGAGTCTCTAAACATATACACACGATAAAACATGTAACTATAAAGCCAAGTGTCTCAACCGGGCCCCAAATTTTGGACTGGACAGTGAGTTCTGCGAGGCGCTGGCCTGTGCCCTGTGGGACCTCTGGCGGCGTCTCCCTGGCCCTGCCCACTAGATACCCGCAGCTGTGGACCACCAAGATGTCTCCAGACAACACCCAGTGTCCCCTGTGGGAAGAGGGGCAAAATGCCCCCGACCGAGATGACAGTTGTAGGCGTGATACGCTTACAGAGTGACCTGTCCAGCGTGAAAACACTGAGGTCCAGAAAAGCACATGACTCAAGGGTGAGAGCAGGAGTGGGTTCAACGACGAGATAAGGACAGACGGCCCAGAGAAACTGGAGCACAGGCCACACGCCTTCCCACACAGGCGGAGAAAGCCTTGAGCATGGGGTTAGGGAGTGGCATAGGAGAACACACACGTGTATTTAGAAACCACTCCAGTTTACAGCATGCAGAACCCATTCACGGTGACAGGAAGCCCACCTTCAGGACAGCATGTGCCCGGAGCATCCTAGGCAGCTTGGTCCAGCCTGCACCTGCGAGAGCATCACAGCCAAGAGCAGAGATTGGTGGCTGGGACTGACAGGATGCTTTATGGAGACCTCTCAGCACCGAGCAACACTTGGAGGGCCCGTCATTTTCCCTCCACCCAGAGGAAGGCCATGCACCACACCCGTTTTCTATCTTTTACACGCTCTCCCTGGTTGATGCATCTGTCTTTGGGCTGCCGGCTGCCTCTCTGCTTCCGCTTGACCACAATATTCTGGAGAGCTAAGCACCAACTGGTCCAGTTCACAGCTGACCACTTTTCCTGCAGCAGCGAATTCTCAGGCTAGGGTGGAAATGCTGCCAGTGTTCTCAGTGGTTCATTCACTATCCTTCGTGAGGGCAGTGTGGTTGGCTTCTCCATCTGACCCATCTACCCAACCATCCCACCTCAACCACCCAGGCTGTACTAATTTGCTTTCAACAAGAAAAGAGAACATCAACTGTGTATTACAACGTAACCCAGCTTACTGCTTTATTACTTATAAACAGAAATCTACTTCCTGAACTCCTTCTAGGATTTAAGATAACGATCTAGAGAACAGGCTGCCAGCTTCACATTCACAACTAACATTCTAACTTGGAAATTAACAAAATCCATTACGCTTCCTATCACAGGGCCTCACAGGAGGCATAATGGCAATATATTGCATCATAAATTACGGTGCTCACATTGTAACAGTTTCAGAGTAACAGAAAAATGCAAGTAAACCTACTTGTGCTGGGGAATTTCCACTGGCTCTGAAGGATTGTAGAAGTTCCGTCCGATTTGGTACATGGACAGCTTTTTTAAGACCCTGAAAGCAAATTTTTTGGAATTTCTATAAGTATCAGTCAGCAACACAGTGTAAATCTAAGTTTGCTCCCCTGCTGAACATCATGAAAAAATATGTAGACAGCATGGAACTCTCATTTCCACAGCACTGGAAGGTGTGGATACCAAACACACACGTGAGCGTATCCATATAAGCACCGCCATGTCTTCACAGTTGCCCTTCAGTTCTGCAACTGAAGTTACCCACATCTGTCTGGGCTCAGCTGTAACGACAAGTGTGTGGTCAAGCACCCATCACAACTGGGGCTGGAACATTCTGGGCAGCCTGCCCGCGGGAGGCAGGCCTTGTCCGAAGGCTCTTTGGCCTCCTCCCCAGAGAGACGAGGCAGCGGTTTCTAGCGAGGCTGCTCGGGCTCCCCAGGGGCCACCAAGCGACCAAGATGTGCCTTCGGCAACTGATCCTGGTCACTTCACCACCAGACGCCCCTCACAGAAGGCTGCCCAGTGCACGGGGAAACACGAGGAGTTCCGCGCCGGGAAACAGAGGGTTGACTCTGTGGATTGTGGCTGCCGAACACCACTGAGCCTCCGCCTCCGCCTCTTTGTCTGTAAAGAGGGGGGTTTAAAAGCTCTTGCCTCAGGGCGCCCTAGTGAGAATCAGTCTGATAAAACACAAGCCAAGAGCCTTGTCCCCAAAAAGGACCTTCCAAAGGCCAGCTGGCTCAACAGGGCGCCCTCTCGGGAGGACACAGGCAAGGCTGGCTTCTGAAGGCTGTGCAGTCCTGGCTGAGGCTCGGATGAGCCATCCGCTGAGCATCAAGAAGCGTCAAGCAAGCGGGAAGCGTCCTAAGCACCCGCTGCCCAGCACATCCCCAACCTCCGCCTCACCCTCTCGCGAGCCCGCTGCTGGGCGAGGGCTTGCCTCCAATGCCTTCAGATTGGTCACCGAAACGACCCACACTTGCTGAGGTACAGCAGTGGTTCCCAGGCTTTGGGGGTGTCTTAACAGTGTGGATTTGCCCGGCCCCGCCTGCGAGACTCTGTGCACCAGCTGGTTCAGAGAGGGGCCAGGGACCCTCATTGCATGGACCTCTGCTCCACCCCAAGATGGCTCTGGGGCAGGGGTCCTTGGGCCTGCCTGCAGAGCCCTGGCAAGCTGAATGGGGAGCAGAGAGTGGGCAGAGCCAAGGCAGAGAGTGGGTGGCAGCGGCCTTGTGTGTCCAGATCAACCAACAAGGAAAAAAAATCCTCCAGCCTCCTGAGTCAGACACAGTGGACTTCTAAGGCTGAGAGGAAGGTGTGAGGAGGGAGGAAAAGACGACCAGGAAAGGAGAGCCCTCCCTGCTACTACTGAGACAGCAACAATCCTCAAGTCTTTGCTTCAACTTGGGTAACACCGGACAGTGACGGCTGGCACCACCGAGAAGCTGCGTGGACCGCGCGGTCTGCTGTTTCTCCGGCAGACGTGTATGTGAACACGTATGTGAATACATGTGTGAAACCCCCCTGAAGATGGTCTACACAAGGGCTATACAAGGGCTACCCATCGGAAGACCGGGCTCTATGCTGGAAGGAGTCGCCAACCCTCGTCAAATGCACACTCCGGGCCTTACTTCTTGAAGATGATGTTGAGGACCTGGATGCACACGGGAGAACTCGGGGGCAGCTCCCTCGTCAGCGTGATCGTCATCTTCACGGTCTCGCCTCTTCGCGTTTCGCTGGACAGCTCTGTGACCTGGAAAGAAAGTCGCTGAATACATGCGTGACAAAGCACCCCCAAGTGCGCAGGACGGGGACGCTATGGAGCCATCGCCACGGAACACGCATTAACAAAAACAAAGCTGTGGCTGTTCGCATATGAGTCATTATCCGGTCATTGCACTGCACTTGGAGGCTGCTTTTCCTCTCTGCAGCCTGCTAATCCCGAAAAAGCTACACAACCCTCTATCCCCCAGCTTCTTAAGGCAGAATCAAAGCCAGACGCATGGTTCGAAGAGAGTTCCAGAGCCGTGGTTCTTGGTCTTTTGGAGGGGGAGGGCAGGAAAACGAGTCCCAAGCTGCTCTGAGAGTCTGATAAACGTGGCAGACGTTCTCCCAAGACAATTTCACACACACACGCAAACATCTATGTGCCTCAACGGTGTCCATGATGCACCCATTTTCAGGGGGTTCACTGATGCCCAGAAGCCTGTTAGTGGACTGCTCTGCCTACCCAAACTTCATGGATTCCAGGGGAGAGCCTCCCAAAAGTTTACTCATAATGTAGAAGAGCAGAGAAGAAGAGAGAAAGAAAGCCAAGGGCAGGGGACAGACAGGAGGAAAAGATAGGGGAAAGGGAAGGAAGCTGTGGACATTAGGATATTGTTTTTTCCTCCAGACAGAAAACTGGATGTCATAACTTTTGGAAAAGTCCAGAGAAACACAGAGCTCTGAAAACATGGAGCCCCGTCCTAGCAATATAACGGACGCATGGACAGACTGCTGTAACAACTCCCCAGCTAAATATCAAGTTCCTGGGACCAAACAGGACTTGGGCTGGGCCTCGAAATACGAGAATGCACAAATCAGTCAAGCATCGTCAGTCCATGATCTGGGACCAGGCACGGTGCCTGCAATCCCAGCACTTTGGGAGGTGGAAGCGAGAGACCGCCTGAGTCCAGGTATTCGAGATCAGCCTGGGCAACCTGGCGAGACAATAATCTCTACAATAAATCAAAAAATTAGCTGGGCATGGTGGCACATGCCTGTAGTTCCAGCTGCTTGACAGGCTGAGACAGAAGGATTGCCTGAGCCCAGCAGGTAAGGCTGCAGTGGCCTAGGCGTGCCACTGCATTTCAGCCCGGTCAACAGAGTGACACTCTGACTCATAGAAAAAAAATCAACAATCTGGGACTTTTTGTAAGGGTATGGAATGAGAAGTCAGTTCATCAACTGTCATCTCCTACAGCTACAGTGTAGCCTGAGCCACTTTTAGGCTGAATCAAGAATGTGGGGCAGGAATTGCTCACTGCATGGAAACAAAGAGAAGCTCATCTTTTCACAGGGATGAAAGATTTCATTGAGATGATTTCTGGCTTCAGATAAAGTCCTAGGGGAATCGGAGCTGGATCACTGCCCGAAGCGCTCATCAGCATGGGGGTGGGGAGTCTGGCAGGAAGGAGGGGTGCCGACTCTCAGACTACAGGAGATGCGGGACAAAGGGTTAAACAACAAGGACGTGGAGGCGAGGGGATGAGGAGCCTAGGAACCGTGCTCCACAGCCACTCAGGACGCACGCCTCTGCCCTGCCCTCCACCAAGACCTCCTCCGCCACGTCCTGCATCTGGGGCCAGACCGCACACTTTCCAGCCCCCGGCTGCCAGCCTCAGCGAGCTTTCACGCCTCCCCAACCCGTGACCTCACCAGCTGGCAAGTCTCAGCGCCTCTACCCCACAACACCTCTGATCTAGTCCGGCTGTTCCAACAGCATTATTTACCACAGTGCTAAGTGCACATGCTCTAGAATTGGGCAGTTCTGGCCCTCTGCCTCCTACAGCCCGTGTGATGGGCAGTGTCTTTCCCTATCTCTACGTGGGACTCAAGGCGCAGAGCTGTGAAAATTAAGTGAGATACTGCACTGATTTGATCCTCATCCACTGTGCAGCCACTCAGGATGTGCTTAAATAAACAACAGCGCTTCACACCTTTGTCCAAGCCCTTCTGAGACGCTGCCCAGACTACTTCGGCGGTACTCGATTCATCTCGCCACCTGAAGACCAACGTGGCTGTCACTTCACACAGCCTCCAGGAAAATGCTCTCGAAGGCTTCAGTGGCCCCACAGGACGCTTCCTGGGCCACCTGAACCGCCAAGAACTTCTAAAACGTGCCTGCCCCAACGGTCTACCTCACTGACCCGAATCCTACCCAAGAAACAATGTGTCTCGCGGCGTTTCCTGCTAGGAATGGCCTTGCCTTTCATCGAGCTCGGAATGATGGTCCAGGCAAGGGACTGAGCCTCGCTGTGGCTCCAGGGCTGATGAGGATGGAATGAGATCGTGCTGCAAGAACCCGGCAGAGGAAGTGACCGACAGATACAATCTACCGGGGTAGCAGCAGCAGTGGCAGCGGCTCACAGGACATCAAGTGCAGGTCTGCTCACCTCAAGACGACAGACACAGTGCTGGGGCCAACCAGAGAACCACCAAGCACCAGACCTGGCACCTGGCAAGGGTTCAGCAAGGTTAGCACAGGAAAAACACTAATTATCACCAGGGCACTTACTTCATCCTACCTGACGCAGTATTTATTTGTGAGTAAAAGCAAGTTGAAAGTTTTTAGAATAAAAACCCCATTTTATTCATCTTTGTTTCCTCCATGGTGGTAACACCCTGCCAGGTACACAGTAGGCGCTTCACAAATACACGCAAGTGGCTACTAGACATGAACGATGATAGACACCATGGTCATGGCTGCCGGTGCAGAGGTGAGGTGTGGACAAGAGGGGAAGGAGGAAGCTGAACAGGACTTCTCGAATTCCCAGGAGTGCAACAGACGGTTCAGGGGCTAGGAGGCAGGGGGTGGGCAGGGCTGTGGGACTCAGTCTGAGTCAGTATGAGGGTCAGAATTAAACGGTGCAAATGGCAGCATCCCCCCGAGGACACATTCCTGTTCATCAAAACTGGCAGCAGGGCCATCTTCCATTTAAACCTGGTATCCCCTCTGTCTGGGAAATAAAACCTGGCCTTACTTGTCACACCAGGTTTTCACAATCTATTTTCTTACCTACCCCTTATTAGACTCCATTCTCCAGCAACAAAAAGGTGTCTGACACACATCCCATGCTCATTTTCAGTGAGAAATAGGTAGTATCAACTTATTCCTAGTATCTGTAGAGTATAGGTACGATTGAAGTAGGTGGGACCATTCAAGGACGGTATATAATTTCAACACATCTAAGTTTCTAAACAATGACTACAAATGTATCTACATGAACAAGATGATCTTTAATAAAAACATACTTGAAATATTCTGTTTGAGTATCAGAAGCCATATAAAGCAGGTTATCAACATCTGCTCATAGGTCACACTATTGCAAAATAAATAAAAACATATGGTGAATAAAAATGGTCCTAAATGTACAGCTAATTTTCTGACTTATGGGAGAGATGAGGTCTCACCAAGCTGCCTGGGCTGGTCTCGAACCCCTGGGACCAGGCAATCCTCTCATCTCTGCCTCCTAAAGTGCTGGGATGACAGGCGTGAGCCACTGCACCCGGCAATCGGTTAATCTTTTAAATACCTATGTATAAGGACATAGGAGGGAACTTCAAAAAGTTCGTGGGAAATGTGTATTATGAAAAAACGCATGAATCTCCAAACATTTGCATCAAAACACACTTATCCTAACCTGTAATGTAACACGTCTGAACAAGAGCTAGATGGAGGCGCTAAGGAAGACGTCCGCTTAGAAAACGCCCCTGTCAGAGCAGCGTGGACTCTGCTCACACAAGAGCAAGAACTCACACAACACATACGACGAAGCCTGGGTCGAAGAACGACAGAAGCGCTGATGCTTCACCGAAGGTGTCTGGGGCCGATGCCCCCCAGAGGGCAGCAGCCAGCAAGCGGGCGCCTCACACAAGAAGGGCTGGACGACGCTGAAGGCGAAGCCCACGGCCGCAGACCAGCCACGCCGACTCACAAGGAAAACGCAGTCTCCTTGCCCCCACCAGAGAGACTACCGATTAGCAGCGGAGCGACAACTAACACCACAGATGTCTCGACGGGTTCAGCTTACACAGTTCTAACAGAAAAACCCAAGGTGAGCATACGCTCCAGTTGACGGAAGCCGAAACTGCGGTGCACAGACCAGTTGCAGACAAGAACGCAGCTTTCAGAGGAAATTGTAAACGAGTAGGATCAAGCTCCTGAAGCGTTTCTTGGAAGAACTGTAACAGGAAATGAAACCTGGCTTTACCGGCATGGTCCTGAAGACAAAGCACAACCAAAGCAATGGCTACCAAGAGATGGACGCGGTCCAGTCAGAGCAAAAGGGGACCGTCAACTGCAAAGGTTGTGGCAAGGGTTTTTGAGGTGCTCAAGGCATTTTGCTTGCTGACTTTCTGAGGACCAAAGAACAACATTACCTGCTTATCACGAGAGTATTTTGAGAAAGCCAGTCAACACTTTAGCCAAAAAAAAGCCTGAGAAGTCTTCATCAAAGAGTCCTTTCTCCACAAGGCTCCTGCTCAATCCCCTCATCGAACACAAGCAGTTTCGTAAATGTTTCGGTGGAAAGTCATGGGGCATCCTCCTTACGGGCCACTTGGCTCCTTCTGGCTTCCTTCTATTTCCTAATCTTAAAATGTCTGTACAGGGCACTCACTTTCCTTCAGTTAATAACATACAAGAAAATATTGCTTTGACATGGTTGATTCCCGAGACCCTCAGAGTTCTTTAGGGATAAGCAAAATGGATGCCATCATGACTTACAAAAACTTCTTGGCCTTGATGGAGCTTACGTTGAGGAAGAGTTTTTAAAATTTTTATCTTTTAACTCCATTTTCCACAAACTTTCTGAAGCTCCCTCATACACGCACAACTGCACGCATACAGCAAAATAATTAACTGCACTATACCTTTTCTTCTAGCTTCTGTGAGAGAAAAAGAATGGCACCGTCAAATGCTTTTGCTTTGTCGGCAAGTTCACTATGACTATACAGCAAAGCGATCCTCAGCCTTCTAGATGCTAAATCTGGAACATACGTCACGTGGTATTGGTACAGCTGCCAGTCCTGGGGCACGTCCAAAGTAAAGAGGTTTGTAACCAGTCTCACGGGCATTCCACTGGAACCTGAGGAAGACAACAGAAAACAACTTCTTGGGCCAAAGTATCACATCACACCAACATCAATCATGGCGCTTAAAACATGAACTTGCATACACACAGCAGCTGCTACAAAGCAAGGACTTTGGCTCTGTGACGCAAGATAAACTCTGAGTCCTGCAGTCGATACCACTGCTGGGAGTGGGGAGGGGGGCACCTGTGTGAAGCCAGCCTCCTAAGAACATAAGAGCCGAACCTCACCATTCCTGTCCTCGGGAGAAGAGACGCATCTGAACGTAGCTATCCCCAAGACTCCGCCCATTCTCATTCTCCGCAACTCAAATCAGCTTGAGTAATATTCAGAGGCCACTCTGAAATCACTCGGTTCTCCTATCAAAGAACCTGAATACAACCCCCAACCTCTGGGAAATCCAGGCAGTTGAAAGTTAATCACGCTTCCAAACATTCTGAGAAAGTTCAATCAGCGGCTTGACCACTGAACACGTCCCAGGGAGGACCCTCAGGGATGCAAGGGAAGGCTGGGGAGGGAGCAAAAAAGAAACAGAAAGAAGACACTCTGTGGAAACAGACAGGGCTTCTGGGCTTCTGCCTTCTGTGCCTCTGGGAACTCCAGCCCCAGAGGAAACGTGTACTCACACCTACAGGACACAGAGATGGCTGTGAGCTTCTCAGCCCGTGCTCGGGATGCTGTAAAGCTCTCCCAGGACAGAAGCCGGGAAGGCACAAGGAGGTCCTTTGCTTCTGTCTGCAGGAGGTCCTCCAGCAAAGGAGGATGCCAAGCAGGCACTAGTTTGCTTTTCACAAGGAAAAACGAGCCCCCAGGTGATGAGGAAGGAATGGCCCTCTTGGTGTTTCCGCAGCTTCAACTTGGAGTATACATCTGGCAGGAGCAAGACGTCACTGTGCTATTTTAGTGAAAGGAAACCTTCCCTTTGTTCTTTCAGATCCTGGGGAAACGGCAACGTGTTCTAGCTGCTCATATAAAAGGACCAGAGAAGTTAAGCTAGAATGTCAGAGCTGGCGAGACCCTCCAAGGTCATCGACACCCGTGTTTCCAATGGCAGCTGGCTCCATCAGTGATGCAGCGATGACTTCAAGGGAGGTGAGTCACATGTTTGACGAAAGACTACAACTCAGCAGAACTGACCGGCACGCCAGGCACGCAGGAGGGCAGGCGTTGTTCCCTGACACGTTTGCTTCAACTGTGTGTGTGTGCGCAGTGAGTGCTGGATAATAATATATCCACTTCTCATTTTGCTGCCCCGTTTAAACCAACTTTGAAAAACAATGATCTGCACCGGTGAGTTTTAACTTGTGCCGGGGGCCTTCAAAGCCTTTTGAGAATGCAGTGAAAACAACAGACCTACTTTCCAGAAAACCCATAAACCCACAATTGTGCACGTGGTTCTAGGAGTAAGCCTGCAATCTGGGTAGAGAATTCCCCAAAAAGATCAAGCCCGTCTCCTCCTCACAGCTGAAGTTTAAAAAGGTTATTACTCCTCAAACAGGAAAAGGGCTGGGAAGGGTGGGCACGCCTTTGCAACTTCCACTCCAGGTGTAAGAAGAACGCTCTTTCCAAAAGTGAGACGTAGTTTGGGGGGAAGATGTCATTATTTCTAATAAGAGAGAAAATCAAGGCTAAAAAAACCTCAGGCGTCTAACAATGCTTAAACGTACAGATGTTCAATAAATACGTCATGTGAATGTACGAACTTGTTTATTATTTATAGACCTAGACCTGGAATTTCTTAAGCAAGATTTGGCAACCTTTAACAAGTGGGTGATGTGGAGACTGGATACCTGTTTTACAGTCTCTCACGTGTGCCAGGTTCTCTCTGGTGCAGATGTCCAAATCCATGCAGCCCCGACTGACTGTCACGCCTCTCTCCTTGAAGGCACTTCCCGCATCACCAGAGGACAGACCATCTGTGCCTAAAACGGAAAGGGACTTCAGTAACAGCTCACATTTCATTCTAGTGCTAGTACTTACAACTGCGATATCAAAATGCATCTACGGTCAAAACTGGTGGTTTTTAATAAAATGCGTCCACATTGCTGAAAATGTTTAGGACTCCACAGAAGTCTTCAGCCGAAAAGCTGAATCTTGTGAAGGAAGCATGGAATGTTTTATTAGAAATGGCAGATCAATCTTCAGCAGGTCCTCACTCTTCTCACGCTGTAGACCTTCTCCTTCCTGACACAGGAGAAAGCCCCATCTTCCTGCACCTTCCGGCATGCCTCTTTACCGAGGATAGCTCTCCTTCAGTGACAATGCAACCCTGAACACTTACAGAACTACTACTGCACAGAGAGGTCAACTCTCTCACCTTTCCCAATGAAAACAGAAACTGCCCAGAACACTGCCATCAGTTTTTAACTGCATTAATTTCCTGTAAGAATGAAATCCAGTGCTTTGCCTTGCAGAGTTTCACTTACTGTTCACGTCTAGAAAATATGAAATAAAAATCTGTTGGCAAATAGGCATTTTCTGTTGACATGAGTCCAGAAAATGCTGACTTTCTGGCACCTTGAAGATAACTTGAAAGGATTAAAAATGCAGCACAGGACTGCAAAGTAATATGACCAACAGTGAGCTGAATTTCCAGGACTCTGGCTTCACCAAGTTTTTGATGTAGTCACTCTGTGCAGCCACCCCAAATGGCACTGCCACTTGCTCAAAATTTCTGTCCAGACCCTGCTTGGTGGAGGGTGAGTCTCCCAAGAAAACCACAAAATGCACTAATCTTTAAAAATTCTATGTCCCTCACTAGATTATCTGTATCATCCACTGCTCACTGCTCTTGGTTTCAAAATATTTTGGGGGGTTCCTAAAAACTCAAACTACCACACAGTGGTGACTGCCAGGGGTTGGGGAAAAAGGGCATGGGGACTTATTATTTAATGAGTACAGAGATTCGGTTTTGTAAGGCAAAAAAAATCCTAGAGATGGATGGACGGATAGTGGTAACGGGTGCACAACTATATGAATGGATGTCATATCCCCAGACTGTACGTGGAAAAGGAAAACTTCAATCTGTCCTCAAAAGTTTCCATCGCTTGCTGTTCACAAGGGCATGCAGCCGACAGGGCAAGACATCCCCAAAGCTGGACAGCGTCTGGAAGGTGGTGGTAAGGGCTGGGCATCTCAGAGCAGGGCTGCTGTGCTCACCTGCAGCACACCGGCTTCAGATCCCACGGGGACCCCAGAAAGGCTGGAAAAGTCCCACAGCCAGGAATGAGAGGGGTGCAGGGGCCAGACCAGGCTCTCTGTGCTCAGAGCCCACACGTTTACTAAAATTCAGGCAAGACACTGTGGACAGAACAAGGGAGAAAACTCAGAGGTTTCTCCCAGGTGATGGGCTGAACTATGCATGGTGGAGCCCTAGCCCCCAGTAGTTCGGGATGTGACCTCCTTTGGAGACGGTCTTTAAAGAGGTAATTAAGTAACGAGATCATTAAAGTGGTCCCTAATTCACCATAACTGCCGTCCTCAGAGGAGGAATCAGGCCGCAGACACATACAGAGGAAGCCTTGTGTGAACACAGAGAGCATACACCATCGACTCACCGGGAAGAGAGGCCCCAGGAGAAGCTGACCTGCCAACACCTTGCTTCAGACTGTCAGCATCCAGAACTGGGAGAAAAGAAATGTCAGTTGTTTAAGCCACCTCTTTCGGGCTAACACGTGGGGCCGGCCGACTCGCACGCAAGAGTGGCCCCTGGGAGCAACTGGTGACAAGGATCCCGAGGCCCATTCGGGCTCTGCAGGGAAGCCAGCTACCCTCGGACGGCCATGTTCCACAGAGCAGTGACCGCACACGTGCCAGCTCTCTCCCATTCCTGCAAGACAATGGCACTGGCACTCCTATACCCTCACGACTTTAAAGGTGTGTTTTCAAAATTCCTCAGTGAGCAGCAAGCGTGACAGAGCTAGCTTCCTAACGTTCGTGAATTCCCAGCGACCAAGCGCTGCGAGAAAGTCGAGCAGCGGGCAACGCGAGTCCCGAGAACGCGAGGCTGCCAGGAGAGGAGACTGAGAGGCACGGGGAGAGCGCCTGGGCCGTTCGCGGAGTCCTTCTGCTTCACGCGGACTGAAAGGCCACTTGGAAAACGGTGTG
>NW_007231662.1:208074-237301 GCF_000164805.1 Carlito syrichta | reverse complement strand
CGTCTGAAATTAAGATCCTACTCCTCCTTTCTTTTGTATTCCGTTTGCCTGAAAGTTTGTTTCCCATCCTCTTACTTTGAGTCTGTGGGTCCTTTCTAGTGAGGTGAGTCTCTTGAAGGCAATAGATTGTTGCCTGATGATATTTTATCCATTTTGCCATTCTATGTCTTTTCAGTGGTGCATTTAGTCCATTCACATTTAGGCTAATAATTGAAATGCAAGAGTTGATCCCTATCATAACGTTCTTACAGAGTTGATCCTGTTTATTTGTTGTCTTTCTTTGGGTTTTGGAGTTGGTTCATGTGTGTTTTTAATCTTTTGCCTGTACTCTTGTGAAGAATGCTGTTGTTCTTTTTTCTTTTTCTTCTGTGTTCAGTACTTTCTTAAGTGTTTCTTGTACAGGTGGTCTGGTGGTAGCGTAGGTTCTTAGGGATTGGATGTCTGGAAAAGATTTCAATTCTCCCTCACTAATGAAGCTTAGTTTGGCTGGGTAGGTTATTCTTGGTTGAAATTGTTTCTCTTTTAGAACTTTGAAGATAGGGCTCCAGGCTCTTCTGGCCTGAAGGGTTTCTGTGGATAAATCTGCTGCTATTCTAATTGGTTTTCCCTGGTAGGTAGTCTGGCCTTTTTCTCTTGCTGCCTTTAGGATTTTTCCTTTCATAGCTACTTTGTTTAGGTGAATTATTATGTGTCTGGGAGTTGGTCTTCTCATTTGTTGTCTTGCAGGGGTTCTCTGAATCTCTTGTGTTTGAATTTTTTCAACCTTAATGAGATGAGGGAAGTTTTCTTGAATGATTTCATGAAATGTTTGTTCCAGCGTGGCTTCTGTTTCTCTTTCTGCCTCAGGAAGCCCAATTATTCTTAGGTTTGGTCTCTTGAAGTGATCATTCATCTCTTGCAGGTTTTGTTCTGTCTTTTTGAGCTTCTTTTCTATGCTTTTAACAGTTTGGGTTAGTTCTGTGTTTTGGTCTTCGAGCTCTGAGATTCTTTCTTCGGCTTGGCTGATTCTGCTTTCCATGCTTATTAGTCTGTTGTTCATTTCCATCACAGTATTCTTTACTGCTGTCATTTCTGACAACAGCTCCTTCCTATTTTCTTCTTGTCTCTCCTCAATTTTTTTAATTCTCTCCATTAATGTCTTGATGTCTGGGTTTGTTGCATGTAACCAGTCATTCTGGGGACTCTTCATTGTCTGTGTTCCAGAATCTGTTTTCTCAGTGTCTGATTTTCCAGGGGTCTGTGTAGGACCTATATTCTTCTTTTGGTTTTTCTTCATTTGTGCGGTTTTTTCCCCCTGTCTACTTTTTCCTTCCCTCCACATCACCGTCTTTTTTAATTCTGTTATTCAGGGGTAAAGGGATTGGTTTTACTTCTGTTTGTTCAATCTCCTATTCTTTATGTATGTCCTCTTACTTTGTTCAATTCTGAAGTTGCACTGTAAGTTGGAGGTGGTCCTTTTTGCAGTTTTGAGATGTATTTAAGGGGATAGCTGTGATTCAAAATCTGTCTGCAGGTCCTGGTATTCGCTGACAGACGTGTGGATAATGTGGAACCCACTTCCCACTGTCGTCGAATCTGTCTGTTCAGTGGGGCTGTAGGTTTACTCCCTTGAATCGCCAGCAGGTGGTGCTATCTCATCTGCTCGCCCCAGAGGGGTTGGGGCCAGACAGGAACAAGATGGCTGCCTGCCTCCGAGCAGGCAACAGGAGCCCCACGCTGGGCGGGCAGGACACTCTCGGACGCAGGATAGGTGGCAGCGATCCCAGCAGATCTTCCCTGAAGCGGTTCGTTGTGGATCTCCTCGGGCCACGTGGTGCGATATGCTACCCCTTCCAGAGGCCACAGCGGCGGTGGCACCAGCGACGGCAGCAGCAGTGGCGGTGGGGGGAGGGGCGGCGGTGGCGGCGGGACCGTTTGGAATGCAGTCAAAACTGTCCAGTCATTCCGATGGCAGCGGCCGAGCTCTGTCTGTAGAGCAGGCTGCGATGCTGGGGTCCCCAGCCCCTTGGGGCGAGAGTCAGAGACCCACTGCAGTTCTCCCTTGCAGAGGGCTTCAGACGCCGGGTTGCCCTGTCGCCATCTTCAGTTTTCTCCAATTGTTGCTTTCTTACAACAAAAAGTTATTGCCCACCCAGTCCCCAGCGCTGTCCTCCATCAAGCCCCAATTTGTGTTTGCAGCTCCTTCTGTCTTGGCAGAGATGCAGCTGGAACTGACTGGGGAAAGGAGAAGATGATTAATGGTGCCTTCCTATTCCAATCTCCATTCTCTGGAATGGTTTACTCATGGGTCCTTCTGCATGGCTCAAGAGGCGAGAACATGCCCAAAGCTGGAACTGTATCCCTTCTGAAGGAAACTTAAATGTTGAGTACAGTTAGACAAAGAGAGTAAAAAAAGTAAAATGGATAGAGTTCATTAATTTCAGTGATTGGCAATACTCAGAAAAGATAGGGAATTACTTCCTACTGTGCTGTTAGATTGTAAATCTGATGTTTCTTCATTCTAGTAAAGCCAGGGACTTCTTCAGTATCTGTAATCTCTTTGCTCAAGCCAGAGTCTGTTTCTGTTGCTTGCAGCCAAGAACCTCAAATAATATACTACCAGACAATGGTCTCTGATTACCCTGAGTCACAGGGAAAGATATAGGCCATTACAATTATGGACAGGACAGAGCACCTCTAAAATAATCCCAAATCTCACAAATTATGAGTATAGGAGAAGGGTTACAAAAGTGCCATGGTCCCCAAGCTATCTCAGATGCGGTCTAGAAGTCAAAGTCAAGAGAGCAGAAGGAAGGCAGTCCTCAAATTACATTATGGGTCTATGACACACAAAAGGTGCTTCTGGTACCAATCTTCTTATTGATTAAAGTCTCTTGTCTGCAAGAAACACAAATTAACACTAAAGCAATATGGGAAATTTACCAGAAGGATAAAGTATACAGAAATGATAGAATACTGAAAACAGGTCAGGAACTGGGGCAGTAGAAACTAGACAGTATGGGTACTACACCTAGTCATTCACATTAAACTCCAAAATCAACAGTTGTAAGTACTTCCCTCATGATGACCACTGTTTTAGGTGCCTTTGCTCTATCTGCCCAAGTCCTGCTTGTGATAATTCTCCTTGTCTTCAAACAGCAGAGAAGCTCCTCTCAGCCATATTTATATCATCTAGTCACTTTCCAGATCACAGTTAATCGACAATGACCAAAAACCTGAGACAAGCTGGGCTCTCTGGAGTCCCCCCTCCCGGAAATTTACAATTCAAACTAAAAGATATGCTAAAAATCGGGAATTAAGTATCATTAGAGATAAAACTTTTGAAGAGTTAGCCATGAACACCTTCTACTGAGACCTATCTCTCTTGATTTCCTTATCCTAAAACCCTGATCCTCACATTTCCTTGGATTCCGTGAAGTATCATAAAATGCTTCCAGTACATTTCTCCTTTCTATTTAAGTTTGCATTAGTCAGCTTATCTCACTGCTATCTGGGTGGGAGAACCTAATCAATACACACTCAAGTTCAAGCCTCACTGCAAAAATTAGTGTTGATTTTTAAAAATCTTGCACGTTTAGATACACTTTGGAAGCCATGCTTCTTTAGCCATATTGGTCCTAGTCCCAAGATAGAAATTAAACCCAGCCCATCATTTACTCTAAGCTTAAGGCTCCAAAGCGCAGACTTAATATTAAAAATGAACCCAGGTGTGACACATGCCCTATGACAAACATTTTAATCCCAAAGAAGGAGAATTTAAGATTATCAGCTTGACCCTACTGGTAACAGGAATATTTCTTAGAGCATTTTTTTTTTCTAAACTAGGTCTTTGTAACTAACCACTTAAATCAAGAAAACCCTGAATATATACATAACCCATGATAACTGTAGCTCACAATATCTTATGCAAGAGGTATTATCCCACAAAGAGCTGTACCTTTGCTCAGAGAGGCTGACGCTGTTAAATACCATTATCTGCATAAATGCATTGGAACAACCCTCCTCTCCTGTAGAGAATAAGAGATCTGAGAAGAGTCCCTCACCCTCCTCTCCTGTTTTCCTCCTCTCCTGTAGAGAATAAGAGATCTGAGAAGAGTCCCTCACCCCTACCTACCAGCCAAAGAGACTGATCTAAATACAAACCTTGTAAACGTGAGTATAAACCTTGAGTCTGCAGAACACTTGATTTGTGAACCTGTTGTGTCTTGAAGGAGGTGGAGCTCTTAAATTTTGATGTGGTTAAATTCAGATTATACCAGACTCAGTATTTCCTGCTGTGTTAGCCGGAAGTAAAAGCAACCAATTCCAGTTAGATTAACCTAAAGATTAAACTTTTTATAAACTCATTAGAAGGTTTCTGAATCGCTTAAATGCAAGTATGCTGTTGGGGATCAGGTAAAAACTGGAACCACAAATTGAAAGCTTTCTGAAACCTAGTGTGTTCTCTCCATCTTTCATTTTGTGTTCTCTATAGGTCGTGAAAGCCTAAGTATTGTATCTCACCCACGTTCACTCAACTAGTTTGTAATAGAGGCGAAACCGAAATCCAAATCATTTGACTCTGGTTTTGAGCAATTTCTACATTCCTTTACTCTCTACCTTGAGGGAAACTAAAATCAGCTATGCAAATCTAACTCTGTCGCTGTTTTACTAAATGGTAATTTGCACTAAATAAAGAGGTATTAAACGAGGTTGATGAATAGTTGCACAAAATTCCTCTAACTTCCATCTTCCCTCCTGTCTGCTTCTTTTCAATATGATGTGTTGTAGGTAGAGTCCTAGACCACGAAACTGTGTAGTCCCAGCTCTGCACCTCACTAGGCAGACCCTCAGTAAGTCATTTAAAGAATCTGAGCCAGAACATTATGCTGAGTGAAAGAAGCCAGACACAGAAAGACAAATACCGCATAATTTCACTCATACGTGTAACCTAAAAAAGTTGATTTCATGGAAATGGAGAGTAGATGGTGGTTACCAGAAATATGGGTCATTAGAGGGAAGGGAAGCATGGGTAGATGTGGGTCAAGAATAGAATTACAATTAAATGGGAGGAATACTTCTTAAATGTGTCCAGAATAGGCAAACACATAGAGATAAAAAGTAGATAAATGATTGCCTGGGTGAGGATGTGGTGGGTTGAGGGAAAGAGAATAAGGATGGTAGCAATTATAGAGTTTCTTTTTTGTGTGCTGAAAACGTTCTAGAACTGGTTGTGGTGATGATTGCCCAACTCCATGAATATACTAAGAATCATTGATTATATACTTGATTATATACTTGAAATGGATAAATTGTATGATACATGATTTATGTCTCAATAAAGATGCTTTTTTAAAAGAATTAAAAACAAAAATCTCTCCAAGTCTTGGCTTTCTCATCATTTAAAAAAAAATCATAACAATTTTATCTCCCACAGGGTATTGCTGCTGTGAGAGTTAAATGAGATAACATACACAAACAGCACCCATAGCGAACCAGTCCATGGTAAACCTTCAATGTCCCAACCTCTTTGCATTGCCAGTCTTATGTCCATCCTCTCCACAGCTCGGACATCCTATCTCCAATTCAAAACCCAAACACTGTGGCCTTGAGAATTCTCAAAGCAAAAATCTCCAAACTGGTTTAAAAAACCATCTTTGTGGAGGAGGAGGTGAGGTAAACAGATTAATTGACATTCGTTTGTAGTCTAATCCAAGTGTCAGAGTCTGGTTTTCCAAAGAGAATGGACAGTATTTCTGGGCAGCTGTCAAATCTCCCCAATTTACACAGATGCAACAACACCTGCTGAATTAACCTGTGGCATTTACCAAGGCCAACCCCTGCCAAAAACAAATCTCTTTCCTTCTGGTATGCTGAATAAGAGATAGGGATGCATTAAACATTTACTAAGATACTTCAAGAGAGTCTCAAGTAACAGGAAGTGCTTAGAGATTGATTTGGCATGCTTTGAGTGCGCCAAAGACAGAGAGAGACACACAGGGAATGTTCCTGAGACGTTTTCTTTTCAATCATGCTCCTCTGTGACTTTTACCCTATAATTTATTTTTAAAGAGGCATCATCGTTTTCTAGGTGCCATAACAAAATCTAAAATAAATGTTTTCACCCAGATAAGCACTATTAAAAGGAAAGGATACTGAATTCATTTAAATACATTTGCAGAAGATTGATATTCCCAAGGGAATGTACAGATCCTATTTCTTTAATTATTCTTGAAGTTTTGCCTATCAACTGACAATTTCTTACAGAAAGAAAGCAAAATAGCCTGGCTTTCCTGACAGCAAAGAATTATAATAATACTAGAATAAAAACGGGTTTGTCAGTTTCCTTATCTGTTCTCATGTCTGAGTTACTGGGAGTCAAAAATGTAATAACCCCATTCTAGTGAACACCGTTGTTCACAATTTATTGAATTGCATGGTAAATTCAAAGTCAACTTTCTCTAGTTTTTCAGGATCGGTGTGCTCATTCCTAACTATAAGTAACTAGTACTATGAGTTACACCAAATTAGAACAAAATAGGGTGATCTTCACATTTTTTTTATAACTGGTCACTTCATTTCCTGATTAGAGAAGTCCATTTTCCTCCATATGAGAAGACAGTCAGCAACAAAACTGTTTATTTAGTTTGAGAAAGGCCAATCTTTGTACTAAAAGAGAATTAATCATCTTTGCTGCTTTGGCCTCTGCTAAACAGTGTCACTGTGAAAAATTGATCCTGATCAGTCCAGTTATGCTTTTTCACTTTGCGAGGGTAACCTTGCTTCATCGTGCCATTGTGGCTGCTAACAACAGGCTTTCCTGGCAAGGAGTAAACTAAGAACAAGCCCTTCCCAATCCTGCATGAAGGGTAGGTTCCCAGCCCCAAACCTTTTTTTTTTAAAGACAGTGCCTTACTCTGTGGGCCAGGCTGGAGTGCAGTGGTGTACGTGATCAAGCTCACTGAAGCCTCTAACTCTTGTGATCAAGCAATTCTTCTAGTCCAGCCTCCTGAGTAGCTGTGATGACAGACTTGAGTTACTATGACCAGCCATTTATTTTTTTAGAGACAGTATCTTGCTATGTTTCCCATACTGGTCTTGAACTCCTGGCCTCAAGCAATTTTTCCACCTTGGCCTCTCAGAGCGCTGGGATTACAGGTGTGATCCACCACACCCAGCCCTTTTTCCTCTCTTGGCCTAGTTCTTCTTTCAGAGCTGTGGTTTCGTTTTTGTCCTTGAACACAGGTCTTCCGGAAGCATATTCTCCCTAAAAGCAATGGTCTTTGTTGGAATCATGATAGTTATACAACATTGTGGATATACTTAATACCACTGAATTGTATACTTAAATGATAAAATTTTAAGTTATATGTATTTTACCACAAAAAAGTAATTATCTCTAACTTTTATTCCTAGGTAGCAGAAACTGTCTTCTCAGAAGACTCTGCACTTATTTTTTCAATAGGTACACTGTCTATGTCTTCACATGCCAAAGGATTCTTGTGCTAAAGATGACTCAGAAGATAGAAACAAAAGCCCAGGAAGAGCAGCCAAGACATATAGAGAACAACTCCCAGAAATTAGAAGTAAAATCTAATCAGCCGAAATCATGTGGTTATTGTCCCTTTACACCTTTTCCCTTCTCTTTCAAGAGATGAGATATAATCTCCCTCTCCTTGAATCTATGTAGGCTTAGGATACACTTGAAACCAACCAAAGGCAGCGGATAGAGTGCTGGGCAAATTCTGAGGCAAAAGGATGACAGGCAATTCTTTCTCACTTGCACAAATGCTTCCATTGGACCTTGAACTGCAATGGAAGTAGTCCAACTGCCCTGAGACCACCATGCTGGAAGGAAACCCAGACTAACCCACACAGAGACCAATGGAGAAACCCTAAGACCACATGAAGAGAGAGAAAGATGCAGCCCTCAGTTGCTTCAGCTTTAGTCACTGACTGTAACACCATGACACCCTCTCAGAAGTACACAATCAAACCCTTCCCCGATTCTAGACCCACTGAAACTTTAAGAGATAAGAAAAGTATTGTTACCATTCTTTTGATCCATACATTGTTATGCAGAGACAGGTAGCTGGAACTGAAAGTGGAATGCCATAATAAATACCAAAAATACGTGACATTGGCTTTGGAATCAGGCAAAACCTGGAAGGACTTTGTGGAGACTATGAATAAAAAAGGCCTCAAGAAAAATTTAGCAAAATCTTAGAAAGTCTCAAGGAGGCTGTCAGTGAAAACTTGGAGGAAAGTGAGGGAAACATTATGAGACAGTTGAGGAAAAAAGATCCTTTCAGGCAGTGACAGAAACTTAAGCACAGCTGTCATCCAAGGCAACATGGGAAATAGAAAATGTATCTAATGAACTTGGTGATCTATCTAAGGAGATTTCCAGACAGTGTTGAAATTGCTGCCTGGTTTCTTCTAGCAGACTATAATAAAATGAAAGAAAGAGATGAACTAAAAAACAAATTATTCGGGTTTTGAATTGAATTTCTAGTATTTGCCAAGACTACAAAAATAATCTTTTCAGCTAGCAAAAGCTTCCAAAACACGACAGTGTTTCAGGCCATTTGTCTCAATTCCAAAGTGTGACTATAGAATTATCATAAAGACCTAAGGCAGAGCTTCCAGGTACTTTTCAGATAGACAAAATGGGCTCAGAAGACCTTAAGAGCATGCCACATATATACTTTCAATTAAACCAAAGAGTTTCTTTTTATTATTATTATTAAATTTATTTTATTTTAAAGAGGTGGGGTACAATTCAGGATTAGGTATACAAGTGGTTATCATACGGGTAAAATTTGAACCTCCCGTTGGTCCCCACTTTGCCTGGTTTGAGACCGGTACCTAACAAAAGAGTCTCTAAGAATCACAAGGACAATGTCCCTCAGCAGCTTCACAGGTAAACCCAAGGTAGAAAAGGGCATGTCTTGAAGAGATCTCTGGGTGTGACTTTTGTCTAATGAGGTAGGTTATAAATTAAGATACAAAATGCCTACACAATCTCTAAGAGTTGTGTCAGAGAAAATTCAAAATTGAAAGAGACCCTTGGATTCTTAAATGTCTCAAGGCAGAAAGCAAGATAAGAAATTCAACAGCAAACACAAGAGACTTTGATTGAAACAGAAAAGATGACTCAGAAGATAGAAACAAAAGCCCAGGTAGAGGAGCCAAGACATATAGAGAACAACTCCCAGAAATTAGAAGTAAAATCTAATCAGCCGAAATCATGTGGTTGGCTGGATTACAGAATTACCACAGAGCAGTGACAGCTGTGTGCCTCTGTTTGCCCCTTTCTGAGTGGGAGTGGCTATTGTACACCTGTTCCTCCACTGTACGTCCAATATGCACAGGGAAGAGAAGACCCCTCTTTAGCTCACAGGTTTTCAGACAGAGAACAGCATTAAAGGGACCAAATCTAATTGCCTGACAACCTTTAATTGCCAGTAGATGTGATTTAAATGATTACATTCTGGACTTTGAGGGATAAAATGCTGTAATGGGATAAGAATTTTGGCAGCTCTTTGCAGGAGGGAGTATGTTTTGCATGTAGGAGAGATGTAAATAGAGGTCAAAGGGCACTCTGTGGAGGACTATATTTTTCAAAGATGACTGCAGTGATATCTTCCATTCCATTTGCTCCTCTATAATCCTGCCACTCTTCCATCAAGGGGAGACGTCTGATTTCCCCATCTTGTCAATCTTGGTTGGCTTGTGGCTTACAGACTCACTTAAAACCAATAGAATGATGCAGAAATGACATTGAGTGATTTCTGATAGCTGATAATGCAAAGTTTTCAGCTTCAACCTTGTACAATGGAGCCATAAGCTGCTACATGAAGCAGCTGACCATACAAAGGTTGTACTACTATGAGGAAGCCCGAACTAGCCTACACAGAGAGACTACATGGAGAAACCCAAACACTATAAGAAGAGAGAGAGAGAACTATCCAGTCTATAACTACTCCAGTCACCACTTGACTGCATGCAACCACTTGGAAGACCCTGACCCGGGACAGCCCTATAAAGTCCTTCATGAATTTCTGCTTCCCCAAAACAACGGGAGATAACAAAGTAATAGATGGAAGATGCACTTTTGGGTAGCAACAGATACCACACTACCCAGTCTTTCTTATCCTAGCAACATTATCAAACAAAGATTCCTCTATTTTCCTACTCTATATGTAAAGCATTAGAAAATACGGCCAAAAAAAAAAAAAAAAGAGGAAATATATACTGGTTCCCAATAGTTCTCATTTTCCCTCCTGCATTCCTGACCAAATCACTATGATCTTTTCTCTGGCAATCTCCTATCTCCCACCCATTCTTTACACAGCAGACAAAGTAACCATTTGCGATATAAGTTAAATCACTTATCTTCCTGCTTAATACCTTCCAATTTTTTGCCTTACAGTTGGAAGAAAATTTTAATTCTTCCTCATGACCTAAAAGTGTGACACGATCAACCCTGAGGATCGTCTAACCCCATCTCCTGGGGGTCTTGTTCACCCCTACCTAGCTGCACTCAACCATTTTCCAATTCTTTTTAAATCACTTTTTTGCCCAGACTGGAGTGCAGTGGCACAATCACAGCTCCGACCTCCTTGGCTCAGTAGATCCTTCCACCTCAGTCTCCCAATAGCTAGAACTACAGGCATGCCCATTATGTCTGGCTAATTTTTTGACTTTTTTCTCTTGTTTTCTTTTTTGGTAGAGTTGCAGTGTCACTATATTGCATAGGCTGGTCTTGAACTCCTATGCTCAAGCAATCCTCCTGCCTCAGCCTCCCAAAGTGCTGGGATTACAGGTGTGAACCATCCTGCTCTGTCTCACTTTCTGTTTTTGAACAAGCCAAGCTATATAACTCAGGAATTTCTATTCATTTACCATTTGGAATGCAAAGGTCTTCCTTTAGATTCTCATCTGGAGACTTCTTGTCATTCAGTACCAAATTCAGAGGATGTCTTCTTAAAAAGACCTTCTCTCCACATCGATAATGCTATCCACTCATATTCTTACCCACCCCAGTCACTGTATCACACTACTCCATTTTAATTTTTTCATAGTACTCATGACAGGTTGAAATTGTTAATTTGTTCATTTGATTTTTGGTCTCCTCCTAAATTAGATTATATGGGCCAGGCACAGTGGCTCACGCCTATAATTCCAGCACTTTGGGAAGCTGAGGTGAGAGGATTGCCTGAGCTCACAGGTTCGAGATCAGTCTGAGCAACTTAGCGAGACCTCATCTCTACAATGAATCAAAAATTAGCCGGGCATGGTGGCACATGCCTGTAATTCCAGTTATTTGGAGGAAAAAGAGGCAGAAGGATCACCTGAGCCCAGCAGGTCGAGGCTGTGGTGGCCGTGAGTGTGCCACTGCACTCCAGCCTGGGCGATAGAGTAAGATTCCAACTCAAAAAAGCCCCCCAAAAAACAAATTAGATTATATGAACCATGAAGGAAGAATCCGTTGTCTGTCAGACCTACCCCTTCGACTACTGATTAGCATATAGCTGAGACACAGTATTTGTTAAATGAAGGAATGAGTGAATCCTGTCCCATGATCTCCAATTATGTTCGAGTAGGTAGAGTAGACACTGCTAATTGACTGACCCTAAACCAATTAACAAAACGTTGTTCTCTGCCTATCTTTCAATGACTGCTCTACAATTAGCCATATGCCCCAGTTCTAGACAATGAAACATAAATAGAAAATACTGGGAAACAGTTCTTGGAAAACCATTTAAAAAGTCATACTTCTCTGGTATAAAATGTTTGGTTTTTTACTTCTTTTTGTTCTTGATAGAAACAAGTAATATAAGATTGGGAGGTGAAAAAAAATCTTGTAACCATAGGACAAACCCACAGGCTAAGGATGTCAAAATAATATAATGATAATAATAATAATAGCGTAAAACAAACCTCACTGAAGAGGGACAATGTGTACTGACCTAAGAAATTTTGGAAATGAGTGGAATCTGCAAAACGAAATGAACTGTACAAAGCACCATACTCTAGTTAGTCAAGTTGTTTCTTATGTAGATCTGGGATAACAATTCCGATATCACCCCACATGTATAATGGTATTGAACAATTACGCAAATGAACGGCAGAAGGTTGGAACCAGGTTTCCCAATGTTGGAGCAGGAGATGAGAGATAAACTGGGGGGGGGGGTGGAGGCTGAATTGATGCAGGTGGTAATGGATTGACATTGAAAACATCATTATGGACATGTTTAGCTTAATATATACAGATACACACAACATATTTATAAATATATGTATACATGGGATGCTATAAATGCGCATATATTTCTTTGACCTCTCACTGGGGAAAGGCCTAGAAGCAACGACACCTCAGTAGCAATGAGCACATGTAGTATACTCATTGAATGAATGTCATTATGCGTGCCAGTCAGAGGATAGTGTTGGATCAAGAGTTTGGAAGCTCCTGTATGGTAAGAGAGTTAATTAGTATGTTTAATGTGCCTAAAGACTTTTGAGTAAGCCGGGCTCGGTGGCTCAGCCTGTCATCCCGCACTTTGGGAGGCCGAGGTGAGTGGATTGCCTGAGCCCGCGGGTTCGAGACCCGCCTGGGCAACTTGGCCAGACCTCATCTCTACAACAAATCAAAAAATGAGCCAGGCATGGTAGCGCGCACCTGGAGTTCCAGCTTCTTTGGAAGGTGGAGGCGGAGGGATGGCCAGAGCCCAGCAGGTCGAGGCTGCGGTGACCGGGAGCGGCCGCTGCACTCCAGTCTGGGCGACAGAGGGAGACTCGGACTCAAAAAAAAAAAAAAGAGTTTTGAGTATAGATGAGAGCAATAAGTAAGTGAAGTGAGCTGACTGGGGTATAGAATAATAAATAAAGTCCTGCGTTTAATCATTCTGTTTGGTTACCTCATCGAGTAATAATAATTAGGGTAGGGATTCGAGTCGCTTCAAATAAGATGTAAAACAGAATACGTTCTGTAGCGGTAAAAGTTATGATTGAAAACAGTTGAAGCAAAACTAATATTGAGATATAGCGCTTTTTCGTGTAAGCGGTTCTTTGGACAGATGCTTTTGGCTAGCTTGAATTATTAGGGGAAGTAGTCAGGTGGTTAAGATGAGGAACGGTATTGAGAGGGAATCGGTGAAAAAAGTAAGAAGTTGATGTTGTTGTCATAGGGGTGATTTAAAAGGGAAAGAGTGGTAAAGCTGATTAATAGACTATGTGTAGCAATATTGATTCAAATAGTATGCTTTTTGGAATGTCATGTTAGTGGTAAGTGTGCGCGCACGCACACACACACACACACACACACAGGAACCACTTGAAAGAGTCTCATTGACCAAATCTGGAACAATTTTAACCCAAAACTTAATAACATAGTTTTGGATTATGATACAAACTACAAAATAAATATCCATGAGTCCATATGTATATAAACAAATGTTTGAATAAATAAATAAATGAGGGGAAATAGACAAATATCCTAGGTAGAAGTATTCTAAATACTATATATAGATATTAATTTCCTTGAGGGGTGGAGCATAACTCCTCACATTTTTATGTGGCACGTGCACAGTGATTTCCTTCCAAAGGGTACTGTATAGAAAGGAGAGAGAGAGTTTAACTTTCCAATTGCGACATTAAGCAAACTCTACCTTAATCAGGTAATCTAAGTCAACATCAAACAGTAATGAGTCATGTTGATAGCATGTATCCTTGATATGGTGTGATATGAACAGCATTTTACCTCTGAAGTCTTCCTCTCAAAATTCCATAACTCCAGGCTAATAATGAGAAGAACATCAGCCAAATCACAACTGAGGAGCATTCTAAAAAGTTCCTGACAAGTACTCCACAAAACCATCAAGGTCTTCAAAAATAAGACAAGTCTAAGAAATTGCCATAGCCAAGAGGAAACCAAGGAGACAAAACAAGTGAGTGTAATATGGTATCCCAAGTGGGATCTTGGAGTAGTAAAAGGATATTCAGAAACAACTAAGATAATATGAACAAAAGAGTTCAGTTAATAATAATATATCAATATTTTTTCTTCCTTTTTTTTTTTTTTTGAGTTAGAGTCTCACTCTGTCACCCAGGCTGGAGGGCAGTGGCATGCTCCCAGCCACCGCAGCCTCGCCCTGCTGGGCTCTGACGATCCTTCCACCTCAGCCTTCCGAGTAGCTGGAACTACAGGCGCACGCTACCACGCCCGGCTAATTTTTGGGTTTATTGTAGAGATGAGGTCTTGTCAAGTTGCCCGGGCGGGTCTCGAACCCGCGGGCTCAGGCAATCCATTCACCTCAGCCTCCCAAAGGCGCGGGATTACAGGCTGCACCACTGAACCCGGCTGATATATCAATATCTGTTTGTTAGTTGTGACAAATGAACGTACGAACGTACTGCATTTACAACGGGGGAAACTGAATGTGAATTATGTGGGCATCCTCTGTACTATCTTTGCAGTTTCTCTGTAAATCCAAAACTATCCTAAAACAAAAAGTTTATTTAAAAGAAAATGGAAGAAACTTATGGAAGAAAGTGAGTCCTAATGGCATCATAGAGTTGTTATACCAATCCTGGATTATATATTACTGGAATTATTTTTGTATCATGCAAATTCCATGTTGTTCAATTTCTCTTAATTTCCATCGTCTTCTACTTCTCCCTGTCAGAGCAACATGATGGTAAATGAGTAAACTGGGTCTCAGAGATGTGAACGAAGAATGGCAGGACTGAGGAAAGAAAGAGGCACAGAAAGTACTAAGTTCTTTCAGAAACAGGGCCGTTATCTTATGGACCCAGACTTTAATGTCATAATTGTGAGAGCAGTTACACTTTTTTTCTTCCATTAAAAAAAAAAGTGAATTAGGGTCTTACTCTGTTCCTCACACAGGAGTTCAGTGATGCAATCACAGCTCACCACAGCCTGGAACTCCTGGGCTCAATTGATCCTTCTACATCAGCCTCCCAAGTAGCTGGGACTACCACTATAGCCGGCTAATTTTTCTTTTCTTTTCTTTCTTTCTTTTTTTTTTTTTTGGTAAAGACAAAGTCTTGCTATATTGCCCAGACTGATCTCAAGCAATCCTCCTTCCTCTGACTCCCAACATGTTAGGAGTAGAGGTGTTTGTTACCACACTTGGCTGTACTTTTTTTTTTTTAACTGAAAAAGACATTCGCTTTGTACAGCTGAAAAAAAAACTCCAATTGTTGTTGTAGGTTGCGTTATGAAAAAAAGATATAAAAAGCCACGAAGATTAGAATCTTCAGAAATTCAGAGGATACAAATGGAGTTTGATGAAAGCAAGGAATAAGAGTTAAATTGATGGAGTAATTGGGAAAAAATTTAAGATTTGTTATGGAGGGAGGTTAATTAGACACAGAAGTTCATGTCACTATAGTCAAGAATAACTGATATGGAGAAGTGCAAGAGCTTTATAGCAACAAGAACTACAAAACACTGCTCAAAAAATTAAAGATGACACAAATAAATTAAAAAATATTTCATGCTCATGGATCAGAAGAATTAAGATTGTCAAAATGTCCATCCTACCCAAGATAATCTACAGATTCAATGCAATACCCTCAAATTACCAACATCATTTTCCTCAGACCTGAAACGATAATACAGAAATTCATATGGAAACAAAAAAGAGCACTAATAGCCAAATCAATCCTTAGCAAAAGGAACAAAATGGGAGGTTTCACACTTCCAGACTTTAAACTTTACTGCAAGACTACAGTAACCAAAGCAGCCTGGTATTGGTATAGGAATAGGCACATAGACCAGTGAAACAGGACAAAGATTCCAGAAGCAAAAACATAGTCTCTCAACCAAATCATCTTCAAAAAAGTCACCAATAACAATCACTGAGAAAAAGACCATATATAGCAAATGGTGCTGAGAAACTGGCTGACCACATTCAGAAAAATGAAGCTAGACCCTTACTTATCACTACATACAAAAATCAATTCAATGTTTTTTTGTAAAGACAAGTTTTCTCAAAGTGGATCAAACACCTAAAAGTAGAACCTCACACTATGGGAATCCTAGAAGAAAATGTAGTAAACACCGTTTCGCACATGGGATTTTTCCGATCAGCCTGGGCTTCAAGAGTGTTGACTTGAATCTGTAGATTGCCTTGGGTAGGAGTGTCAGCTTCAGCGGGTCAGCCAGCCAAGCCCCAGGGGGTCAGCTTGAGGGACTGGTAAGCCTAGTCCCAGAAGTGTTAGCTGTAATGGGCTGGCAAGCCAAACTCTGAGATTGTTGCTGATTCGGTGGACTGAGAAGCCTAGCAGCCCCTGGAGTGTCTCAGCTTCAGAGTCTTGCCTTCTTCCAGCAGTTCTTCCAGCTCAGTTGGCTAGCAAGCCAGCCTCTGGGGTGCACAGCTCTTCAGCTCAGATGATCTTCTGCAGCTCTTCAGGTTGGTGTTCTTGTCTCATGTCCGGAAGGAATGAGGGACATAAACAGCCAGAAAGTGAGAAAGCAGGATTTATTAAGAGGACAGAAAAGTTCCCACAATGGGAGGGAACCCGAAGGGGTTGACAATTTGGAGCTGAAACCTGGTGGTAATATAGCCCTAAGACTCAGCCAATTGGCTAGCACTAGCTGTGAGCTGATTGATTGGTACTTGGCAGTGAGCTGATTGGTCATTTTTCTATCCCAGCAGTGAATACTTAAGTTCTAGTTTGAGAGGCTGCAGGGAGCTCGTTTACCAATGCGAGTGTGTCAGTCTGAGAGGCCTGCCACAAGTTTGATCATTGTTACCGGAGGACCTGCCCTATCCATCTGCCTAGTCTTCTCTAGCTATCTCCTCTCCAAGAGTAGGCAACACGTTCTTGACCAAATCCCCAAAAGTGAATGTCATAAAAGCTAAGATATAGAAGTGAAAACTCATCAATCTGGAAAAGTTTTGACACAGCAAAAGAAACCATCAAGAGAGCTGGGAGACAACCCACAGAATGGGAAAAATATTTGCAAATTATGTGTCTGACAAAGGCCTAATATCTAAGATCTATAAGGAACTCAAACAAGGTGAAAGGAAAAAAACAAACAACCCCATCAAAAAATGGGCAAAGGACATGAACAGACACATCTCAAAAGATGACATATAAGCAGCCAACAGACATATGACAAAATGTTCCACTTCACTAACCACCAGAGAAATGCAAATCAAAATTACATTCCGGTAAGGATAACTAAGTCAAAAAACAACAGATGCTGGTGCAGGTGAGGAGAAAAGGGAATGCTTCTACACTGTTGGTGGGATTGCAAGATAGTTCAACCTCTATGGAATGCAGTGTGGCAATTCCCAAGAGAACTAAAAATTGACCTTCCATACAATCCAGCAATCCCTTTTCTGGAAACATACCTGGAGGAACATAAAACACTACCCCCCCCCCAAAGAAAAAACCCCACAAAAACCCTACACAAGCAGGTTTATTGCTGCACTATTCACAATAGCAAAATCATGGAACCAATCCTACTGCCCATCCAGAGAAGACTGGATAAAGAAAATGTGGTGCTATACAAGATAAAGTAGTATGCAGCCATAAAGAACAAAATCATGGACTTGGATTGCAAATTGAATACAGTTGGAGACCATCATACTAAGTGATCTATCGCCGAAACAACTGAATACTACATGTTCTCATTCATAAGAGGGCCCTGAACATTAATCACATTAGCACAAGGGAGGGAGGGGCAATCGCTGGGCACTGCTAGGGAAAGGAGGGAACGGGGAAGGTGAGGGACACATGTCAACGCAAAGTGTAGCTGGTCCACTACCCGGGGGAGTAAGGGTCACCTAGAAGCCCAAATTTCACTTGCATGCAGCCTGCTTATGTAGTTAATCCTCACTTGTGCTCCACAGCTCTATAATAAAATAATTTTTTTTTTTTTTTTGAGTTGGAGTCTCACTCTGTCACCCAGACTGGAATGCAGTGGCCGCTCCCGGCCACCGCAGCCTCGACCTGCTGGGCTCCGGCGATCCTTCCGCCTCAGCCTTCCATGTAGCCGGAATTACAGGCATGCGCTACCACACCCGGCTGATTTTTTGATTTATTGTAGAGATGAGGTCTCGCCTGCCCAGGCGGGTCTCGAACCCGAGGGCTCAGGTCATCCACTCACCTCAGCCTCCCAAAGGCGCAGGATTACAAGCTGAGCCACCGAGCTCGGCTAAAATAATTTTTTTTTTTTAAAAGAATGACTGGTGTTACCTGTGATCCTCAGAAAACTATTCTTGTTTGTCAAGTGTGAAGCCCTTACTATCTGCAGGACAGGGAGGTGATAAGTCCTGCTGTCCCTTGATTATCTTTGAGATTTTGCGCATCTCTGAACAGGAGCCATTGAGGCCTAGTTCATGAGTAAATGTCTCATGAGACTTCCCAGAAGGGATCTAGGCAACCTTGTTAACTGTTTGGGTGCTTCAACCAAGGTCAAACATGCTATGTCCAAATTATCAATTAAAATGGCAAAGAAATGGAAACATAGCTTAGAAACCCAGATACTGTATCTGTATCCAAGGGAGAAATATAACTCACAAAGGAACACAAGGAGATCAAGAATAGAAAAACAGAATGTGGCAACCAAGCAAAGCCCAAGGTCCCCTCAGCAGTGAGGGTGTGTTAAGGCACAGGGACCATAATTTTAGTTTCTGGGCAATTAAGAAGGAATACCCAAAACCAGATCACTGCAAAGAGGAATTAATATCTGCTTGCTTCCAGGTATACCTCACCTTCTAGAAGCCTGTGAAGATCATACCCATCATTCCCACATGATTTTAATTAGGTGAATGTGGGATGGGGGGCAAATACAGTCTCCAACCTTGACACCCCAGGAATAGAAAGGGTTCTGGAGACAAACTTTGCACTTCACTTCTTTTCTCAGAAAGCCCATGTCTCATTTCATAAATTAACCTGGCATGATATATTTAATTGTAATTTCTTCGTCGGCCTATGTAAAGTTCAATCTGAAACAATTTCAGAGTGTTTCATTTTAATGACTGAAATGTGTATTCAATCCCTATAAAAATCCAAAGCTCCATTCCAAATGCAGCTGACATTCTCCAGCACATCATTTAAATTTCTCTTAGTAATTTTCTGCCTTCTGTGAGACAGTGATATTACATCGCCTCAAGGCATTTTGCATATTTTGTTGATTTTAACATTTAAAGTCCTGGTGGTTTTTACTCTCTCATTATGTCACTGTTCGTGTCGCATATTTTCCTCCACTCCTCATGAGGAAGCAGTCAGTGAGAAGGTTTAAATAATTTGTGTGATTTTTAAAAAGCAATTTTTCTGGGATGGGGACAAGGGAAGGTCTGAGACAGAAGTAGTGATGAAGATATCAAAAATCAAGGAAACTTGCTCTGGTTGTGATGACAATGAAGAAAAAAATGGAATTGTTCTACCTGCTGTGTAAAGGTCTTCAAAACTGGAAAAATGGAAGCCAAGGACTAGAATCACTTTATCATTTAGGGAAACAAAAAAATTAAAAGTAAGTTTATAAAACGACTATATTTTCTGAAAAATCATGAAAAAAAAATGATAAAGAATTCCAGGTCTCTGACTTTACAAAGGCAAGCTCCTGTTGAGTAGAGAGGAAACATCTGAATGAAAATAGGAGAGAAGAATAAGTCAATTTGATCCAAAACCGTGCCAAGAGCCATTATGTCTATTAAATTTTTCTAGAAAGCTCTATTCCAATGCACTGGCTTGAAAAGAAAGGGTTTGCCTCATGTTTACCCATTACTATATAGCATGTGTATATATATATATATATATATATATATATATATATAATGCAATAATATCTAGACTATGACACAGGTTCATAGTTATAAACTTTAAATAGTAATAGTCTTAATAAATATTTCTATTTTTAATCTTTACCCCACATTTTTTCTCACTCATCTGTTTTCTTTGGTCTAGATATTTTTCATTTTTTCATGCATCCAATACTTACTGAGAAATGCTAGATTAAAGATGGCTACAAATTCTTGAACACTCTGCATTGAGAACTAGGAGTCTATTTCCAGTGGTGAATCTAGGTGGGCTTTGTAACTGCTCTGAACTAACTGAACTAGCATAATTAACATTGTTCCTAGGTAACCACTTCAGGACCCTTTCTGCTGTAGGAGTTTTTTTGTCCTCTCGATATGTCTTGCCTACCAAAAAACCAAACCAAAACAAAAAAACATTTTTCCTTTTTTTTTTTTTTTTTTAGCCAGACTTTAAGAGACTGGGAACTTCTACTTTCTTTTTCTTGAAAGGCTTGCTCTGGAGAAGCCATTATACAAGAAGTTCGATGATACTGAATATACCATTGGATGAGGAAGTCCAGGTTAGCCATGTGCAGAGACGGCCCTGCTGACAGACATGTGAGTGAAACTTTTTGATGACTCTGGTTTCAGGTCATCTGATTGCCATTGTATGAGTGATCCTAAAAAATAACCAGACACTGAGCCTGTCTACATGCAGGAGAAGTAAAAAACATATTCCTATTTTAAGATATGAAGCTTTGGGGGTGGATTGTTACATAGTAATAGATAAGTAGAACAATCAGACCAACAAAGAATGCTAAGAAAATACATAGAAAAACAAAACAAGAACCTCACCCCCAAGAAAGCAGAAAAGAGTTAACATCATGAGGATTATTTTTCACATGATATTAACTAAGTATGCAGAAATATAGGGGAATCTGAGATTAATTATAGCCTGAGTAAGGTAAGGTTCATTGCTAATGAGAGGTGAATTGCCATGTGTCAATTATTTAAGTACTCTGAGCCTCAGTTTTATTACCTGCAAACCTTTTAAAGAGTAAATTGGTTAATCGTGTAAAAATACTTAGAATATGGTCTGGCCCATACTAAATGACCAATATATATTACCTGCTGCTATTATTATTATTATTATCAGTATTAGCAATAGCACATACTTCCATCTCAAAATGCAGCTGAAAAGAACAGTAACTCTCCCATTAGGTTTGTTGGCCACACTGGTGGAAGAAGAATCCACAACTAAGCTTCTGCTTCTCATACGAATGTTCTTTTGAGTGCTTTTGATCTTCATCTGCCACCAAATAGCTACATGCTGCAAGTTCCACTCGTCTATTTAAATATTGTTTCTAAATATTATCTAAAGGGAAAACAGTATGGTATAGTGTTTGAGTGGGTTCAGATGCTATTTCATATTCAAATCAATACATAATGACTTATATACCTCAAGAAGTTGTAGTGAAAATAAATCAGGATAATGCACGTACACTGCTTAGCACATGGTGTTGAATAAATGCTAGTCATTATTAACATATTATGACTATTGCCATTAGAAAATAAAAATAATACATGCCAGTCATATACATATAACTTTTTTTTTTTTTTTAATCAGGGTCTCACCTTTTCACTCAGGCTAGAAGGTAAATGGCATGATCACAGTGCATCACAGCATTGACCTTCTGGGTTCAGGTGATGCTTTCACCTCAGCCTCCAGAGAAGCTGGAACTACAAGTAAATGCCACTGTGCCTGGCTAATTTTTTGATTTTTGTGGAGGCAAGTTCTCACTATGATGCTCAAGCTGATCTCAAACTCCTGGGCTCACCTCAGCCTCCCAAAGTGCTTGGCCATTTTAATATATTATTGATAAGCCATATAAACAATCTTTAATTGTTATTACCATTTCTATGAGATAATTGAGGTTCAGAAACAGTCACATTACTTTTCCACAGCCACCTACCAAGTAACTGATAAAGTCAGACTTTAACCCATATCTGGCTCATTTCAAACCTCATTCCCTCTCCACCATGTCATTGCTTTTGCAAAAATAATATAATTTAACTTAAACAGGAAATAACACACATTCCCACCTTATTAAGGTTGCCAGATTTGGCAAGTTAAAATAAAAAATTATTCATTGTTCATCTGAAATTCAAATTTAGTGAATATCTTGTATTTATCTGGCAACCCTACATCTTTAAATTTTTTTTATAACCGTTTAGCTTAAAAACTTTTTGGCTAACTATAAGAAATCAGGAGTCTCACTCTTTGGCATGTATGTGTTCATTGGTTACATGGAATTTCATTAAGGGAGTGATCTTATTCCTTCTAAGACATCTCCCACTCATAGACACACGAGTTAATATCCAAATAGACTGAAAGTGCTCCTTGGAGAAAGGGACTCTGTTTCATTCAGGTTTGTCTCTCCCAAGACTCTGTTTCATTCATGTTTGTTTCTCCCAACACTATATATATAACATATATGGGCACTCAAAACATGTTTCTGGAATGAAAACAGAAGTAAGTGTTCTTGGGATACTACAGCAGGGAAGATTTGTGTATTGAGAAAACTTTTAGCAAAGAGTGAGCCCAGTAATATGAAGCGGCAAGAAGTCCGTGGAGCTCTTTGGTAACTTAGAAATTAACACTCTTCTTTCTTCTCCAACCAGAATAAACTTTAAATCCACTTATCCAAGCCTTCTGTAATTGTTTTGACACTCCTTTATTGATGTGAAATCTCCAAACAGAGAGAAGAGACTGAAACTAGTGTACCTGGACTGTTAACTATTGTGGACCAAAGTTTGATTCAAAAGTATATTACAGTAGGAAAAGTTTCATCATTATCTTCATGTTATACCTGGTTGCTTCTTGCTCTCTCTATCATCTTTAGAATTTCATTCAACAAGAAAATTATAAAACTAGGAAAACCTTTCAGAAAGGAGGGCAAAGGAAGCCCTGCCTAAGCTTTGTTGCTGGGAAGGACAACGGTAAAATAAAATAATCACAAGAAACAGAAGCAGGGCTTTGGCACAGAGGAGAATGAAAGAACATAGTTTTGATCTGTGAGAGGGAAAAACTGGATCAAGAGCTGGCCCCGAACAGACTAGTACTCTAGGGAAGTTAATGCATCTGAAACGCTGCAGCTTTCTCAGCCCTGGCCAGGTTTTGCCTAGAGCTCTCTAGACAGACTATCTCTGGAGTGGTAGAGTCATCCCCTCTGAAAAGGCTAGGAACCCAACTAGCAGCCACCAGAATGGCAGGAGAAGTGGATAATCCAATCCAAAAACTGTGAACTTGAGCTATGAGCACTTTTCTGCCTTATATAATCCAATGCGATTTATTTCACATCTCCGTGTCCCCATTTTCTCACCTGCAAAATGGGGTTAATAATTGTACCTATGTCGTGTCTGTTATATGAACTAAGGTACTCAAGTGCTCATTGTTAATATAACCTATTTTTTCACTGCAGATGTTGTATGAGTAAGATTCAATGACAGTGCTTTATTATAATAAAAGAAGCTGTAGCTTCTTCTCAGAAAAGTCTTGGCCTTGAACTTTCCTGACTCCATAGTGATGGAGTGAAAGGGAGTTTCCTCTCTGAAGGCTCATCTGTTCTTGGTGGTAGGAGAAAACACTCAATCCTTCCAACTTTTCCCTCTATGTCTGACAAAAATTCTCAGGTATAGTGATCTAGCAGAGTGCCAGAGCACCCCAGAAAACTGACAATCTGGAGAGTGCAGGGCATTCTCCAACTTCAGAGCGTGCACCTGGGGGTCAGTACCATCTCTGAGATCCTGGGTCCACAGGATGGCTAGTCTGGCTGTGCTAAACACAACGATTCCTGGCATGTAAGGTGACAAGGAAGTTTCTCACGAGGGCAAGCATCTGTTGGACCTCAGCGTGTTGATGCTCCTCACCCAATTACATGGGCACAGAAAAAAAATAGTAGCATCGAATATCTGTTTTGCAAGGAGCCGAGGTACATTTGTATGAAAGGCAAAAAGATGAACAATCCCAAGCAAAAGAGAGGAGAACAATATATATTCTCCTGTGGACCCCTGATAACGGGTGCCGCCTATATTTTACATTGTGACCAAGGGAAAAAAAGGACAAAGCCCCTGCAACTCCTTTTCACTTTCAGATCCATTTATTTAAGTCCTGAAAGCTATAAATAGATTCTTTTAGTTTTTCTTTCATGCAGTATAGCATATTTTAAATTTTTTGCAACTCCTAAATATGGCTAGAGTTAAGAATTTAATACTAGAATAGCAATGTGCAACTTTTTTTAAAAAATGTAGAATATTTCTTTACCTTGTCGAAGTAAGTCATATTTGTTTATGGCCCAAATAATTTATCTGGAAAAATGCAAAACCAGAAAAACCAAGGAAAATTCTAGATCAGTTCTTCCTCCTAATGAGTCATTCTTGTTTTCATTTTGCTGACTCACTATTTCTGTGAGTGGTGTGATCTTAAGGTGACTAATTCTAAGTTTTTTGCTATTTTATTTTTAACCGACAGCCTCCTGGTTAAAGTACATTTGCAGCTGTTTATTTTCTTATTTTTCTTCATCAGTTCTCAACACAAATACAGTCGTTGCAATTCATAAAATGACAGCATGCCCTGCTCTTTTCAACACTTTCCAGAATACATTTAGTGGTACGTTTGTGGATGGCAAAACAATGTCAACACATTTATCCATCTGCCTTTCTGCTAAATTGTAGATCAACTCAGAGTATTTGATGTATACTGTGGATTATAAGTGCTGTCCTCAACACTTCTGAGAATGGGTTATGCCAAAAGCTTATAAGCATGAATTTCATGATACTTTATTTAGAGTGGGAAATCTCCACATTTCAGCTTATTGATTCACCCAGGGAGAAAATACACTCTTTGGAGATTATTATGGTTAGAATTTTCTCTCTTAAAAACAAAAACAGACAAAATGGTAAAACCTCTCTTTCAGAGAAACTCTTGCAACTTTTCCTAGAAATAAGTGAATAAGAGGTTACTAAATAAAAGTTTTGGTGCCTTTTAGTGTTTCTGCCGTCTTTTTTTTTTTTCACCTCTTCTATAATGACAAAACATTTCTCTTTGAGGACTTTTTTTCATACAGGGAAACAAGCCAAAAAAAGTTGCTCAGAGATGAAGTGAATAGGTGGGGGGCGGGGGGCATCAGGGGGCATTTCATTTTTGGTTAAAAACTGCTGAACACGCAGCACAGTGTGGGCAGGTGTGCTGAATCACCCATCATGAAATGGGCAAATGCGCTGAATCTCCAAAAAAAAAAAAAAAATTTTCACTGAAGCCAAACACATTCTCTCACGACACTGGCAGTTCACTGATGCTAATAGGTTCCTGGAACACTTATCCAGTGGGGGCAGTCTGTGCTATCAGGAGCTCACCCTCCAAAAAATAATCCCATTTTTTTGTTTGTTTTTTTGTTGTTTTCCCCTCGTAATAAGTAAATAACTTTTTTTTTAAATGGCTTTGGAGAACTGCTGAGGTACACAGAACTTGGGGATCCAAGATACTAGAAAGAAGAAAAACAGATATTTCCTTTAGGGCATTTGCCAATTTTTGGAGCACAATGAGAGACCAACTGGGAAGAGGCAGACAATCTAGATAAATTTTGAAAATGTCTAGGTGACAGAGAGAGAAAACTTGGAGTTTAGTACTGCCAAGCAGTTCAAATTTGTAATTAACAGAGTGGTTTTCAATTTTATCAACTGCTTTTTCCACATCATGATGACTAGATTGAAAAAGACTGCCGGGCTCGGTGGCTCAGTCTGTAATCCCGCGCCTTCGGGAGGCTGAGGTGAGTGGATTGCCTGAGCCCACGGGTTCGAGACCCACCTGGGCAGCGAGACCTCATCTCTACAATAAACAAAAAAAAATCAGCCGGGCGGGGTAGTGCACGCCTGTAGTTCCAGCTACTTGGAAGGCTGAGGCGGAAGGATCGCCAGAGCCCAGCAGGTCGAGGCTGCGGTGGCCGGGAGCGGCCACTGCACTCCAGTCTGGGCGACAGAGTGAGACTCCTACTCAAAAAAAAAAAAAGACTGACATTACCAAGTATTGTCGAGCATGTGGAGTGGCTGAAACTCTTGTATGCGGCTGGGGAGTGTTTGAAGTACTGCAGTCACTTTACAAATCTGTTCTGCACTCCATCTACTACTGGCAAATGTGTATATTCCACTCCTAGGTCTGCACTTAGGTGTGCCCTCACAGAAATGACTACAAATGCTCATGAAAAGACATGTGCTCTAGGGCATAGCAACACCATTCGTAATAGAAAAACACAGGAAACAATCCAAATGCTCATCACAAGAGAATAAACAAATTATGTTGTAGTTTTCCAATTAAATGCTAAGTAGACATGAGGAGGAATACTACTTTTTTATGCAATAGCAAAGCTTACTCTCACCACCATTATCTTGACCGAAAGAAGACAAACAAAAAATAATTTCTTCTACTTGATTTTATTTATATACAGCTGAAAAATAGGCAAAAGTAAACTATGCAGTTTGAAATTAGAATAATAGCTTGGAGAGGGTAGTGACTAGAAGTGGTCTGGGATATTCCCAATGTCCCATATCTTGGAACTGGTTGCTGATCACATGAGTTGTTTTTTTCTTCAATCTTTGTCAAGATGTATCAAACTATACATTTGTGATTTGTGCATGTCTGTATGTAGGCTATACTTCAATTTGTAATTAGTTTAAAAAATAAGATCTTGCCCCAATGGTTTCATGGGCTTTACCTCCAGAAACCCTACCAGGTTTTCATAGTCAACAGCCAAACAGTATCCCATCCTGGCTTTGACAGGAGGAGAGAAAATATAACCATTTAAAATACATGTTTAGGATATTCTTTTTTTTTTTTTTTTTAAATTGGAGTCTCACTCTGTTGCCCAGACTGGAGTGCAGTAGCCGCCCCTGGCCACCGCAGCCTCGACCTGCTAGGCTCCGGTGATCCTTCCGTTTCAGCCTTCCAAGTAGCTGGAATTACAGGCGCGCGCTACCACACCCGGGTAATTTCTGATTTATTGTAGAGATGAGGTCTCGCCAAGTTGCCCAGGCAGGTCTCGAACACTCAGGCTCAGGCAATCCATTCACCACAGCCTCCCAAAGGTGCGGGATTACAGGTTGAGCCACTGAGCCTGGCTAGGGTATTCTTCATAACAATGACATACTCTCCCTGGGGGAAAATACTTTATCAGAGCCTTTTCCTAGCTAGAAGGAAAGAGATTTACCAAACACCAGATCTTTCTAGTCTTCCTGTTCCACCTAAGGAAGGAAAAGGAAAGCTAAGAAACACTTGTGAAGATCAAAGCCGGGGGCACAGGTTGATTTTAAAACCAAGATTTTATCATGAGATTATAGCTCACTTTCTCCTCCCCTACACCTTAACCACCACACCAACAGAACTTTATTATCGAACAATAAACTAAAGCTGAAATAGCTGTGATGTACAGATTCTATCTAAGGAGCAGTTCCTAGGGAAGCTCATTAAACACAGCTCAACTCTTAATCAGATTAATGTAGAACTCACACTAAAGTCATATTTACCTCAGTTCCTATTACTGTTACCTCATAATTGGCTTTCAACAGAAAAAGTCACAAAGCATGATAAAAGGCACAAACAAACAAACAAAAACTCCAGAATAGGTCAATACATTGTTTTTATAAATAGTATGAAATGTCTCCTGAAAAGCTGAATGAATCTATCCCATTTAAGGTAATTTTTCCTCATTGGGTATAAGACTTAGTTACCTGTCTAAGTTATAAATAGTATCAAACTCCAACCTGGGTGACAGAGTGAGACATTGCCAGAAAAAAAAAAGAGAGAGAGAGAGAGAAAAAAACTAAAGAACAAAGAAAGTAAATTATTTAATGTCCCCCACAGATAAATTGAATTTTCTTGATCTTTTATGATTTGGGTTACAATATCAATATAGTTACCAAAGTTACTATTCCCATGAAAGGAACTGACTCAGTCTAAAGCAAGACCAATATACACATCTCTGTAATACTTGTTAGAAAATATGTTAAACAATTTTACCAGCATCAGACCATCACCTACTTTCAAAGGATATAAAGAGAAGACAAGAAATTTGGAAGGGGTTTCTTGGAAGTAAAGTGCTGTGTTGTCTTTTTAGGTAGTCATTAATAGATTGGTGGAGAGGGCTGTGGTTTTTCCTATTGTCCTTATTCCTTCTCCTAACCCCTCTCAAAGGACTATGCTGTCCAAGGGAACAATTCAGATCACCTCCCTGTCCTACTTGCTGAGTTTCAGAGGCTATCCCTAGCTCACTGCACCAAAGTGAGAGAATTCTCAGTAGCTTAACGGCATCCTCTGAAGTTTTGGGAGCATGAGTGATCATAGAGTCAGACATCTGCCTCTCACCTGTCTAATCCTGGAATTAGACGATAGCCAAAGAAACTGCTGATGACAGGGCCTAAGACAAGGAGCCATACTCAGCTATCACTCCTAACGGTTTGCCATGACACGGTCAGGATTAATTCATACTGAAGCTTTCCATTTACTAAGGCAGACTGCTGGGTTAGTGGAAGGTCAGCAGGTAAAGACCACGGAAAAAAACCCCAGGTGTTGGATCTGAGTTAGGCATGACCAGAAGCCAGTCAGAAAGGGCATCATCAATATCAGAAAACCATGCTGTGCAAAAGTCTCCACAAATCCTCCAAGGAAATAAATGCAGTGCAAGCTGACATCTGGATGCTTGTCCCAAAGAATAGCTTACCTACTAAAGGTAGCTGAGAGAGACAGAGCAGACAAGCATAAATACAGAAGTAATAAGTATATAAAACTGTACATCCCTGTTTCTAATTATTTCTCTCCTTCCATGCTGCTTCAGATTTCTTTTATGTCAAGTTAGGAGGAGAAAATCTAAGTGAACAGGCCTTCTCCCAACGTAAGGCCACAAGCCCCACCGTCAGAATGATCTGGGAATAGGAAGGGAGTTGTTTTTAACTGGATTGAGATTTAAACCACGTGGTAGTCTCTTCTGGAATGTGTTTTCAAATACTCATTTTAATGGAAAGTTATCAGAAATATATAGGACCTGTTTGTCCTAGATACCACCAAAGGATGAAGAAGGTAAAATCAAATCAAACATGTTAAATGCAAATGTAGAAAAAAGTTTAACTTTCTCACTTGTACCCTTCTAAATTAGATTATTCTATAAGCAAGTTATAATGATAATAATCACATAGAACCTCAGTATATAATAAAATAAATAATTTAAAAAGCATAATGAAATAATCCTCATGTTTTTTTGTTTGTTTGTTTGTTTTTGAGTTGGAGTCTCACTCTGTCGCCCAGACTGGAGTGCAGTGGCCGCTCCTGGCCACCGCAGCCTCGACCTGCTGGGCTTCAGCGATCCTTCCGTCTCAGCCTTCCAAGTAGCTGGAACTATAGGCGCGCGCTACCACACTCA